>NC_092227.1:67616511-67896511 GCF_036320965.1 Panulirus ornatus | reverse complement strand
TCCCCTCCAGGGCGCACCTCTCCCTCTTAACCCTTGTGCTGTACCCTTATATACATCTTCTTGACGTATCGTCTGTCATGCATTCTATATCAACATACCACCATAGATGACTTTCATCCATGCGTCTTTGTAATGCCTTCTTCTTCAAGCCACATAACCTTCTCACATTTTCATTCTTCATTCCATCGATCCTCCTAATTGCATATATCTTTCAAAAACTGTTCATCCCTTCTACTCTTCTTTTTGGTCAAGCCTGACCAACAACACCTCTGGGTTGGGACAAGTACTCTTTCATGCAAGCTTCATGCACACTCTACACTTCCATTTTTTCCCATACACCAGAGCATTACTTCAACCACCTGTTCTTCTCCCCTGCATGATCTTACTTTCTGTTTGGCCTCTCCCACCACCATCCTTATTCAACTTTACCCGTCAAGTACAAAAAAACACAACAGCACGTTCTCCTCCGTCAACACTCATCTTACACTGTAATTCTTTACATTCTTTCCAGAAACGAACGTCTTTCTTTGACACGTAGTGACCTGCAGCATCTTCCTGTCACGTACGTATCCACCTGCGGCATCCTTCTGTCACGTACGTCATTTATAACGAAATTCACAACTCACACATCAACAGGAGAAAAGTTGGTCAAAATCCTTACAGTCTGTCTTCTCTCATCTGACAGGTCTTTGAAAAATTTTTGTTGTGAAAAGTGACAAGCGAAATTAAGATGATGTTGAACTTTCTTACAACATTGACAAGGCAGCATGTGGTACTACTGTTGACAGTCACCCTGTTCCGGGGTACGACCCACATCAATATGTCACCCAAAACGATATCTCAAAATACAGCGGAAAATGGACACACACACACACACATATACATATATATATATATATATATATATATATATATATATATATATATATATATATATATAAAACATACAAAACCTCTAACAACCAGGAGCGAGCCCGAGACCCCTGAGTAGCAAGCGGAAGCACTACTGCTAGGCTATGATCGCCCCTAATCGGTAAATGATTGTTCGAGTACTATGTAATCGAATGCTCTTCGTCTCACGTTGGTGAGCAACGGGGTCTCCACTGGTCATCTCCCATAGGCTGACACAAACATCAGATAGCATTTTACAGAACCTAACTGTACAACACGAAGGTATATATATATATATATATATATATATATATATATATATATATATATATATATATATATATATATATATATACGAATATAGCGTATATGAACGAGCACTTCCATATAACATACAAACCTCCAACAGCCAGGATCGAACCCGGGACCCCTGAGTCGCAGGCGGGAGCGTTACGGCGATCATAGCCTAGTATAATGCTCCCGCCGTAACGCAAGAATGTCAGTTAGAAGCACAGAGGTATCATACTCCTTGGCATTATCAGAAAGGTGGATGATAAGATTAATGACTGGTAATATCAAAAGGATCAGTGAAGCACCTGTTGAGGAGGAACATAGTGGGTCTAGGTAAGAAAGAGATGCGTACAACTAATTCTTGGCAACGCTCTGAGAACTAGTGGGGAAAAATCTAGAGAAAATGGGGTGTCTGCATCATTCATGGGTTGAGGAAAGGTAGGTGATCACGTAAACAGGACAGGACTCTGGAGGTTTTCACTCTATATTGGTTATATGGAAGACGTTTGTATGTTGTTCAGAACTCTGATAATGTATGTAATGCATGTGTGAGAGCAGGCAGGGAGAGACGTGAGTGAGTGGGAGTGTTAAGGTTGTGTGATGACACCGTGGTTGTTACAGTTCTTATATAAATGGTACACTACGTGAAATGAGAGGTGGGGTGATTGTGGCTGAGGATAATCGTGGCGAAACAGAATAGAAGTTGCCACAATGGCTATATGCAGATGATGCTGCTGCAATGTCGACGAGGTCGAAGAAAGAGTAGGGGGAGAAGCCTGAAACAGGACGCAAATAACCATAAAATGCCAGTCTTTTGAAAGGGAAGGGAAGGTCACAAGCTTGCATGGTGAAAAACTAGACGAGTGGATGAGCTTAATGATCTGGGAGTAAAGTCGAGTGCAGACGGTAGAGGGAGGATGAAACTGACCGTAGAGTAATGCAAGGGAGAAAAACAGGAGGGTGAGTGTGCGCGCTGGTGAATGAGAAAAAGAAAAAATGGTTAAAAACTTAGTTAACGAGGTGTCTGTATGAATGACTACTTCTACTAACACGGATGTATGCCCGTGACCTTAATGCAAGTGTATAGGTCAGGAAAAGTAAGAAAAAAAGTCACGGAAATGGATAAATTGCGTAATATAATTGGAATCAGGAGGATAACCAGAATTAACGATTTGAGAAGGTTATGTGGTGTAAATAAGTCATGAGAAAAAGCATAGATGAGTTCTTTAGTACGGCATGGTCAGGTAGTCCACATGGCGGTCATAAGCTGGTTCAGGGGATATATGACAATGTAGCAGGGAGTGGAGGCAGGAGACGCAGGCCACGGAAGACCTGGATAGATGTAGTGGGAGACGTGATTGCGGCTGGGGATACCCAAGATGTTCTTAAAGAAATGCCTGGGCATCAGATACAATGGAGGCACTTTGTGTAAAGGCGGCTAGTGTAAATAGACCCGTTCGTCTCAACTGACAGTCTTACTTGGAGTGTAAAATGAAAAGTAAGACGCACTGTTAGAAGTGTGGAAGTCTGTATTTTACCTTAATACACTGTGGTTGAAGATGTGTGTGTGATGTGGAAGCTTTACGTACCTGAGACTCCCCATTAAATTGGGATTTGAGTAATGATATATATATCTATATCTATATCTATCTATCTATCTATCTATCTATCTATCTATCTGTTTGAAGGAATAGTGGTTCCAACAATGTTGTATGGTTGCGAGGCGTGGGCTATGGATAGAGTTGTGCGCAGGAGGATGGATGTGCTGGAAATGAGATGTTTGAGGACAATATGTGGTGTGAGGTGGTTTGATCGAGTAAGTAACGTAAGGGTAAGAGAGATGTGTGGAAATAAAAAGAGCGTGGTTGAGAGAGCAGAAGAGGTTTTGAAATGGTTTGGGCACATGGAGAGAATGAGTGAGGAAAGATTGACCAAGAGGATATATGTGTCGGAGGTGGAGGGAACGAGGAGAAGTGGGAGACCAAATTGGAGGTGGAAAGATGGAGTGAAAAAGATTTTGAGTGACCGGGGCCTGAACATGCAGGAGGGTGAAAGGCAGGCAAGGAATAGAGTGAATTGGATCGATGTGGTATACCGGGGTCGACGTGCTGTCAATGGATTGAATCAGGGCATGTGAAGCGTCTGGGGTAAACCATGGAAAGTTCTGTGGGGCCTGGATGTGGAAAGGGAGCTGTGGTTTCGGGCATTATTGCATGACAGCTGGAGACTGAGTGTGAGCGGATGGGGCCTTTGTTGTCTTTTCCTGGCGCTGCCTCGCATATATATATATATATATATATATATATATATATATATATATATATATATATATATATATATATATATATATATATCCACAACCAGGTTTCCCCCGACCGGTTCACATGCCCTGGTTCAGTCCACTGACAGCACGTCAACTCCTGTATAACATATTGTTCTAATTCACCGTATCCCTTGCACGACTTTCACGTGAACTCCTGCATGTCTAGGCCCCGATCATTCAAAATCTGTTTTACTACATCCTTCCACCTCCAATTTGGTCTCCCACTATATATATATATATATATATATATATATATATATATATATATATATATATATATATATATATATATATATATATATTCCTATGAGTCCACGGGAAAAATGAAACACGAAAAGTTCCCAAGTGCACTTTCGTGTAATAATCACATCATCAGGGGAGACACAAGAGAGAAATATAACAGTCAGTTGATATACATCGAAGAGACGAAGCTGGGACGCCATTTGGTAAACATGTGATTGTCCAATCACATATATATATATATATATACATACATATATATATATATATATATATATATATATATATATATATATATATATATATATATATATATATATATATATCCCTTTTGTCACCCTTTCCTCACTCATTTTATCCACATGTCCAAACCATTTAAACACGCCCTCTTCAGCTCTCTCGACCAAACTCTTTTTATTCCCATACCCCTTTCTTACTCTTTTATTACTTACTCGATCAAACCAACTCACATTACATATTGTCATCAAACATTTCACTTCCAACACATCCACCCTCCTCTGCAAAGCCTTAGCTATAGCCCATGCTACACGTCCAACGTTGTTGGAACTACTATTCCTTCAAAAATACCAATTTTTGCCCTACCAGATAAGGACACCTCATTCCACACATTTTTCAATGCTCCCACAACCCTTGCCTCCCCCCCCCCCCCCCCCTTATGACTCACTTTGGCTTCCACAGTTTCATTGTCCGCCATGTCACTCCCAAGTACCTAAAACACTTCAACTCCAATTTATCTCCATTCAAAATCACATCCCATATAATCCTGTCCCTCTACCTTGCTAAACCTAACAAAATCGTTTTTATTCACCTTTACACTCCTGAAATCAGCCACCAACTTCTGCAGTTCCTCACTCGAATCTGCCACCAGTGGTGTGTTCCATCCCCCTCCCCATCCTTTGCAAAGAGCATATTCGCCCCTCTCTCCAAGACTCTTACAATGACCTCCTTTCATCACCCCATCTATAAAAAATCAAACAGCCATGGTGACATCAAATACACCTGCCGCAGACTAACCTTCACTTGGAACCATTCACTCTCTTCCTACTCGTACACACATCTTACACCCTTGCTAATAACTTCTCACTGCTTCTGACATCTTTCTTCTTACACTATATACATATATGATCTTAAAAACTTCCATAAGGCATCTCTTATCAACTCTATCAAATGGTTTCTACATATCCATAAATGTGACATACAAATCATTATTTCTCCAAGTATTTCTCACACATCTTTAAAGCAACCGTCCGATCCACACATCCTCTACAATTTCTGAAACCACAATGTTCCTCCTCATTCTGACGCTCTGTACATGCCTTCGCCATCTCACTCACTACTCTGCCATACAACTTACCTGGTAAGCTAAATATACTTATGCCTAAGTAGTTTGAACACACCTTTATACCTCTTGCCTTTATACAACGGCGATATACATGCATTCCGCCAATCCTCAAGCATCTTAACATAAGCCATACATACAATGAAAATCCTAACTGACCAATCAACAACACAGTCTCCCCCTTTCTTAAAAAAAAAAAAACTGCACTACCATCACTCCTGCCGATTTGCCGCATTTCATCTTATGTAAAGCTTTCACTACCTTCTTCAAATCACTCTGACTCACTCATTTAGCATAGAATCCCGACCCCTACACTCTACATCTACCATCCTATCATCAAACATATTCAACAGTCATTCAAAACACTCACTCCATCCCCTCATTTAAGCAGTACCTGTCACTAATTCCCAATTGGCCCTCCTTCACCGATGTTCCCATTTGTTCTTATTTTCGCACATTTTCAACCTCTTTCCAAAACTACCTACCTATTCTCCATAATGTCTACTGATACTCGTTCATCCTAACCCTCATTTGCCCTCTTTTTCAACCCTAGCACCTTCTCTTTATCTCCTACCGCTTTCTCTTATACATCTCCCAATCATTTGTACTCCTTCCCTACTGTAAGTATCACCCATATAACTCTCTTTGCTCTTTCACAGCAACTTTATTTTGTCACCCACCTACTCCCTACACTCTAACCTGCCCGCCTCCCAACTTACACATCGCACATGACAGCACTGCTTCCCTAAATACCACCATGATATAATGATGACAGAGGAAGGCAACAGGTATATTACCTGGAGAGCTTCACAACAGACTACACACGTGAGCATGGTGGCAAAGGGGTTATTATCGTGAGTAAATTCAGTGTAATACCTTTCACCTTCGCCGATGGCGTCTGGCGTCGGAAATAAAAGAAGTCATTCAGAGTAAAAATAAATCTATGCTTTCAGAGGACGGTCACGTGTCATATGATGGGTGTCGATTTCTGGAGACAAGATAACGTCGTGTGTCAGGATAAGGGAGCAACAGCACCAAGACACGTAATATTCATGGTGAAGGAGCCAGGGGTCGCTCCCACTGCCTCAACGGAGGATGTTTAGCTTAGACTATGAACGTACAGGATATTATATATATATATATATATATATATATATATATATATATATATATATATATATATCCCTGGGGATAGGGAAGAAAGAATACTTCCCATGTATTCCCTGCGTGTCGTAGAAGGCGACTAAATAGGGAGGGAGCAGGGGGCTGGAAATCCTCTCCTCTCGTTTTTAATTTTCGAAAAGAAGGAACAGAGAAAGGGGCCAAGTGAGGATTTCCCTCATAGGCTCAGTCCTCTGTTCTTAACGATACCTCACTAACGCGGGAAATGGCGAATAGTATGGAAAAAAATATATATATATATAAATATATGATAGGGATAGGGGAGAAAGAATACTTCCCACGTATTCCCTGCGTGTCGTAGAAGGCGACTAAAAGGGGAGGGAGCGGGGGGCTGGAAATCCTCCCCTCTCGTGTTTTTTTTTTTTTTTTTTTTTAATTTTCCAAAAGTAGGAACAGAAAAGGGGGCCAGATGAGGATATTCCCTCAGAGGCCCTGTCCTCTGTTCTTAACGCTACCTTGCTAATGCGGGAAATGGCGAATAGTTTGAAAAAAAAAAAAAAAAAAAAAAAAAAAAATATATATATATATATATATATATATATATATATATATACATATATCTATTTGCCCAAGCCAGGTATATATATTTACCAACCGGCGTCGTGGGGAGAATACACGGGTTGGCTGTGAGTCAACTGTCGCACCCAGGTTACAAAACTGAAAGGGCTCGTGCGTGAATTCATAGTCAGCAACGGTAACCTCAATGGTAAAGAGAGGGAAGGAGGACGTTGAATGGAATCGCTGGGCGTGGACGGACACGCACACAGAGTGTGTGGTCACGGAGAAACCTGAGATACAAAGTTGTGACCAGCAAGGTAACACCAAGAGAACTGTAGGTTGGTGGCTGTCTAAGGATGTCAGGGTAAATATATCTGTGCTACCTCAGTGGAAGCTGAAACCTTTCTTTACTCAAAGATAGTACTGGACACCCAGGTGAGGTCAACTGTTGTCAGGCGGGTGATGGTGCCCTGGTCAGGTGGCGTCCACACTAGGCCAGCAACACCGCCGCTCACCTGGACCCGTTGGCCCTGCACGCTGTCTGACACACACACACACACACACACACATACACACACACACACACAATACTCCGTCGCCATACACCACACATCACCCCCACAAAATACCATCACCCAGTTCAGTACTCTAATAATCATGTTCCCAATAGTTAAATTCTTATATTTCACGCATAATATCCAAGCTGTTCTATCAATATCTACACTTACCTATTCCCATACAGCCTATCCTATCCTACCTCACCCAACATTTTCATAATGTTGGCTTATAATCTCCAGCGATGGTTCTGCTCCTTAACCACTTCAAGGTTGCACCTCAATACAAAACAGACCTTAAAGTCACACTGCATAAAGTCGTTATTCCTGAGAACATTTCGCGTACTGCCAGCTTTTCTACAGTTCAGAGGATAAAGTGTTGAGAAAATCAATAAGACTGTGATAAAAGTGAAATTTAATGCTGTGTTCTCTTACCGTTGTGCTGTGTTGTTGGGTTCTTCACAACTTGCTTCACCAGATATTCAAGATAACAGTTCAATAACCGTGGTTCATTCTGAATGTTCCACACAAGAACACTCGGTTATTCCTGCTACTTCCTAGATGTCGAAATATCTATTCCAAAATGTTTATCAACAATGCGATACTTCCTGCACAACCATTATCAAATTTCCAAATTCTGGAGAAATGGTCCACAGTGAGGAGAGTCAAGGCCCTTAGTGTCAGGGCGCAGACACCGGGTCGGTCAAAGAGCGACGTTCTGGGGCGGTTGGTGTCACGAGGGACGAGACGCAGCACTACACCACACGGAGGCTGGCGCTACACTGAGCCGCCTAGGAGCATGGCTGGCTGGCCCACGGGATGCACAGCCGTCACCCGCCTCCCCTCGTCTCTATTTTCTTTTCTTCTTTTTTCTTTAAGGAGGTGATTGTCTGTTGGGGGTTGGGGGTGGATTTGTGGGGGTTGGGGGAGGATTTGGACAAGGGTAAGTGCACTTGCAGAGTAAGTCACACAGAGTACAGTTCATTGGAGTAGGTTCTACTAGTGTGTGATAGTTTACTGGTTGTGTATTATTAGTGCCTTGCTGATGTACTACGCCCGACAGATTGAGGGTGTGTGTGTGGTGTTGTTTGTTGTTGAATGAAGGAAACTGATTGTTAAACGAAGAACTGTGCAGCGTGTGTTTCGATGATTGATGACTGGAGCCTCGCTTATGGATTAGAGGTCAATATTTGTGTTGTTGTCCAAGTCTTGAGTCAATCCCTTAAAATGTACCAAATGGTTTTATGTTAAGTAGTTGATGGTGCTCTTTGGTAGTTTTAGTGTAGGTGTATTTTTCATTCGTGAAGAATCAGAGGTTTAATTTGTACACTTCAGTAGCTACAGCGTGCGTGATTTTGAGGCGTTGTGTGAGGATACTGGAAAGTAGCGCAACATGGGAAGGGTTACAGTCTGAGCCAAATGTCGTTGTGCCTCTCCAGCAGGTGCCAGGATCTGTACAGGCTGGCCACTGTTGTTTCACCTTGTGTGATTTTCGTTTTATTAGTATGTTTTACCATGGGGCTTCTTCATGCTAGTAATGTGTGGCCTACGATTTTACAGCTCTTATACTGCGTTACCTGGTTACCATCTATGGTTTTGTCGGGGAATTTTATTCTCCCTAACGCCACAATGGTGAATTTTTGTTTACTTATGTTTTCTGGTATTTTTCGAAGCTGTTGAATCTTGATGCTTCTTGACTATACAAGGTGAGCGTGTTTAGGCTCTGTATTATTAAAGACTGTGTTGATAGTCGCCGTATACATTTATGAAATATATCTACGCTTAAGTTAGCTTGTGAAAAGAGTGTCTTCAGTGCTATGATTTGGTGATGTGACGTTGCCTTGGGAACCGTGCTTAGTAAAGAAATATTTGGTGACTGCAGAATAAAAGTATGTTGATCGTTTCAGGCAAATCTAGTTTTAATAGTTAATAGTGTTTTGTCTTATTTTTTCTCTCTCTTCCTTACTTTGTCGAAGGCTTTGCTTATATCCCTGCATGACTGCACATTTTATGACTAGGCCTCTGATAGGTGCAAGATTTGCTTCAGCGATCACGAACGCAGAGGCGGTGCTCTTACCCTGCGAGCCCGTCATTTCATAAGTTAGAATTCTGCTAAGGTTGTACAATGTACTCTAGAAATAGTCATCTTATTGTCTGTTATGTGGCTCCATATCCACTTAAGAAACTAGCTACAATCTTCACATCACATTACCAAAACCAGTGCTCTTGCATACATCAGCATCTCGGCCAAAAATGACATAGCATATAGTGAACTTTACTGACGGCTTTCTCAACTTTGCCACTGGGAGAGTGGAAGTACTGCCATTCTAACCCAGCCTCATGGTAATAGGTTAAAGAAGAATGTTAGAATACATAATTTGGCGTCTAACCTTAAAACCTGAACTGTTCGCCTGACTCATCGCTCTCGGGCCTGCAAAATTCAGTTTTGTTATCGCTGATTCTCCATTCTGACTAATTACAGTGAGTGTCCTGAGATCAAAAGCCAGAGAAAGATATCCTCGTAAAGGTAAAGGTGAAGGGATTCAAATCAAGCTGTTATAAAGTAACCCTAATAGTTGTTATGTGATACCATAACAATGTTGATGCTTCGGCTAAACTTGCATTTGATAAATATGATTTTGAAGATATTACTGGGTTGGCAATTGAAAGGTTAAAAACTGACAAATCTGTACAAGGAAACGAGTGCAAGTAGGAACTCGCAGGTTTATTTTCCGTCCCGGCTGGATTAAAGCTGAGTAGATAGGCTAAAGCTACTAATAGAGCTATAGCCTATTCGGCAATGTTGATCATAAAAATTGCAAAGCGTGTGGCCAGAGATATGAACACACAGTAACATCTTTTTATTCTTATCTTTTAGTCTTTACTGTCTTTTTATATACGGACGAAGCAATTCAGTGATAACCTAGCGAGGGGTACATATCTAGGGGTAGGTGAAGACAAGCATAAAGTATCAGCGGGTACAATACATCGATACAGGAGGGTGACAGATGGGCCCCAGTGGGCTAAAGGGTCCAGAGGTAGGTATATGGCTGATATATCAAATACATGATACATGATACATGATCACAGAATACATGATACATGATCACATAATACATGATACATGATCACAGAATACATGATACATGATCACAGAAACATGATACATGATCACATGATACATGATCACAGAATACATGATACATGATACATGATCAGAGAATACATGATACACGATACATGACACATAATACATGATACATGATACAGATACATGATACATGATACATGATCACAGAATACCACTGGATGCTGACGGTAACCCTATGCCTTCGACTGTGAAAAATATAACCTTTTAGGAATAGATCGAAACCAACCCTGCAAGAAATGGCATAACGTCTCATTGTTGATAAGACACCTGTAATTTTGAGACTGTAACCACCTCTTGCATCTAGCCGATGAGTTTCATATACGAAACACTGTAAGCTTATGAGAAGAGCCAACTTTGTAACAACTTATGTCATAATTTGTCGTCCATGGGGGTCTGACAGAGACCCTTTGTGACCTCTGTAATCCTTTTACGCTACCACTCTCAGGATGAACATGGCCACCACAATGAATTAGCCACTGACGCCGGCAAAGTCTAATCTATGGACCAACTGTCCTTTCCCCGCGCGGCACACAACGCAGTGCCAGCCAAATTCATCCGTGTGGTGAAGGCAAGCTGCACCAGACCCAGTGCCTGAGCCTCCCTCTGACAGGTGTGATCATTTACACTGTTGGTTAACAAGAGTGAAACACGAAAATGATTAACAAACGCTGTGCTGCTCCCCCTACCCCACCCTCGTCCCCATCCCAAGGCTATGGCCACTGAGGGTCAGGCTGATGTTTACGTTACGTGACCCCAAGGTTCCCTGTCCCTTGTGCTGCAGGAGGATGCAACGCCTTCTGTCCCACCCTCCCTCCATGCCATCCCTAGAGCCACCCTTCATCTGTCCCACCCCTAGAGCCACCCTCCCTCTGTACTATGCCTAGAGTCACCCTTCCTTCTATGCCATGCCTAGAACCACCCTCCCTCTCTGTCATGCCTAGAACTACCCTCCCTCTGTGCCATGCTTAGAGCCACCCTCCCTCTGTCAAACATGGAGCCATCCTCCCTCTGTACCATGCCTAGAGCCGGCCCCCTTTCTGTCCCACCCCTAGAGCAAACCCTCCCTCTGTCCCACCCCTAGAGCCACCCTCCCTCGGTTCCATCCCTTAAGCCGGCCCCTTTCTTTGTCACACCTGGAGCAATCCTCCGTCTGTGCGACCCCTAGATCCAGCTACCCTCTTTGCCATCCCTGGAGCCAGCCTCTATTTGTGTCAGCCCTAGTGGCACCTTTCCTCTGTGCCACCCCTAAAGCCAGCCTTCCTCTGTGGTGGTAGACAAATATATCCCTGGGGAGAGAGGTGTAAGAATACTGCCAACGTATCTCCTGCGTGTCGTGGAGGATGACTGAGAGAGGCTGGGGCTCTATACGACCATAACCGCCCATCACGGCTGATGACGGAAACAATGATAAGGAAGCAGATCCTCCTGGCCTAACACAGGACGGGACACAGTGAACGCAGCAGTGCTCACACCTGAACAAACCAGCGACAGTGATTTACAAAACTTTATATTAGTCATGAGCGAAACCGTCCCGAAGAAAGAGAAATGAGAACAAAAATATAAGAAAAGAAAGCAAAGTCAGCCGTAACACTGAGTGTAATGACCCTAGTGCCAGTATTACCACCTCTCCTCCCTCCATCATCCCTACAGCAAGGTTGAACTCAACCCCCTCCCCCAAACACTGTAATTAGCTATATAAACAACCAACTACAACTTGGGGCGGAAACAATCACGGGCTTAATCTTGGTCCACCGCCACAGGGAGCTGTGTCCTGGATCATCACCAACAACAGGGACCACGAGACACCTCATCACCCAGAGAGCAGCTCTAATGGTGAAACATCCCCGTCAAGAGGTTCTCTCCACTCAAACAAAACTGCCGTCATTATCTTGGGACTTGATCATGTCCGAGACTGCCATACTGGGGCACAACTATAACGTCATGTACAGGAGGCAATCGCAGTTGATTCGATCAGAAGATCTTAGGTTTAGCTGATGCCAATGGCCGGTGTACTGTGGCTGCCAGGCTCATGCTGTGAGTGGTAGCGCAAAAATATTACAGATGTTATAAAGGTTTTTGTCACACCCTAATGGCTAGATGATTACGACACATGGGTACAGTATTAGAATTTTATGTGTCATTAACAATAAGGTGTTGAGTTATTCCTTGCAGTGTTTGTCTGCATCCGTCCCTTAAAATTTCAATGTTTCACATTCTTAGACACAGCGATCTAGTGTTTGCCCATGTCTCTGGCCACAAACTTTACAACTAACATAATCAACAGGAGGAAGATAGGCCAAAACTAATAGAATCTAAAGCTAAGGCTTATTAATCTAGCAGTGACATGTAATCTGCTGATCTTGTTACTTTCTCCATACACAGGTGTTACTTCATGCACTGCGTTATGATGGAAAATAAATCTACCATCCACAACCTACACTCACCTACTTGCTTGAAAATGATCCGTTCGTTGCTTCTAACTTATAGTTTTTGGACAGCCCAGCGCTGTGTTCAACAACTTCATCTGGCTTGGCTAAAGCATCAGCATTATCACGCTTTCTCAGACGTGTGTGGGACGACATCCACAACAGTTTGATTTAAATCTCGTTGCTAGCAGTGTTCACATATCTGTCTGTGGTTTCAGGGACACGCATGTTATATATTCTGGTCTCAGGGTATTTAGGGCATGTCATGAGGACAGAGAATCGGAGATAAACAAACTGCCTGAGTTTGTAGTTCCTGTAAGCTCAAAAGCGACGAGTGATGAGAACAATTCATGTTTCGTGACATACACCAAAACATTTATTTAAACATCCATTTCTTACCATCAGGTTAAGTCATAATGGCAGAGTTTCCAGCCCTCCATGTGACAGGACTGAGGGAGACGTCATTACAGACATTCTGCGTTAAGCAATTTTTGGCCTGGAGATTCTGTTTATGTTGAAGAACACCAGCTGTAGGGACACGCTCAAGGTAAGAACTGTGTGTAATCAATTTTAAGTGGACAGGGAGGTATGATGTTGAAGGGAGTTAGAATTTGCCTGAGTGGCTCAAACTGCTGTTGCTTCCTAATTTCTACGTTTAGTGTCGTTCAGATAATGTCCTCTGAGTGGGTGTCATTTCTTATCCACATAGATTCACTTGTTCCATAGCGTATGTTCATAACCGCTCTGCTAATATCACTGGATCACCATACAAGCAAATTCAGTGACAACAAGAGTGTCACTTCATCTATTCTATTTTCCGTATATTAAGTACCTAGTGGCCATAGGACAGCCTAGCCTCATTCGTAGGGTTTCATCTTCCAATTTTTCTAGCTTATCATCAGTAACTTTATTCTGACGTAGAGCCAAAGCTGGTGCATGGTTATTCTTACAGACCTTATCAAGGCCAAGTATATAATTTCGGCAATTCAAACATGGGCATCAAAATTAGGGTTGTACCCCACCACAACTCTGAAAGGCCTGACCCCCGTCTGTGCATTATCGATCTAATTTTTGTACAGCAGCTGTAGTATATAAACCAGAGATACCAATGTATTCCGTAGAAGAGACGGAATCACCAAGTTTATCACTAACTTTACGTTTGATGATCCACTCATTTGACCACCAAGTCGTCTAATGAATATATATATATATATATATATATATATATATATATATATATATATATATATATATATATATATATATATATATATACGAAAAAGTGCATAAGAACGATAGAACATACAAACCTCCAACAGCCAGATTCGAACCCGGGACCCCTGTGGCACAGGGGTCCCGGGTTCGATCCTGGTTGTTGGAGGTTTGTATGATATATATATATATATATATATATATATATATATATATATATATATATATATATATATATATATATATATATATATGAATAACAAAACTGCGAACCATATACGATAGTGCACTCACAACAAACATTACCTGCCTAGTAACCACAAACACTAATCACCTTCACAACAAGCAGTAAACTCCTCGCACCCAAACCTCGCTATATAACTAACCACAAACCCTAGAGTAGAACTCAACACTTCACCTCCACTCACAGATCACCTCACCTCCAACAAATATAACAATGAAATAAGATACACACGGAAACAACCCAACGAGCACTAAACATCCCCGCTCCCAACACAGTCTTAAATTCCAACCCACCAGACATAAACCCATCAGAAGCCACACTCCCCAGACAAACTCGAGTCTCATTCCCCTGTCTTCGTTCTGGACATCACCCATCACTACAAACAGTTGCAGCATATCCCAAGACCCTTCATACCCACGATGCACCTTATATAAAGAAAACACCGAACACTTACAACTCATTTGGCCAGCACTCCCTACCATAAACGCACACACACCATCACAACACTTTATGACCTGTGATGCCGATGTGACCAGGTTCCCGAGCGCCGCAGGAGCCTCTGTGGGATGAAAGGAGTTCCCAAGGCAGGAAATTAGTATATTCATCTATCTATCTATCTGTCTATCTCTATCTATCTATCCATCTATCTATCTATCTATCTATTTATTCATATATATATATATATATATATATATATATATTTGGCTTTGTCGCTGTCTCCCGCGTTTGCGAGGTAGCGCAAGGAAACAGACGAAAGAAATGGCCCAACCCCCCCACCCATACACATGTATATACATACGTCCACACACGCAAATATACATACCTACACAGCTTTCCATGGTTTACCCCAGACGCTTCACATGCCCTGATTCAATCCACTGCCAGCACGTCAACCCCGGTATACCACATCGATCCAATTCACTCTATTCCTTGCCCTCCTTTCACCCTCCTGCATGTTCAGGCCCCGATCACACAAAATCTTTTTCACTCCATCTTTCCACCTCCAATTTGGTCTCCCACTTCTCCTCGTTCCCTCCACCTCCGACACATATATCCTCTTGGTCAATCTTTCCTCACTCATTTTCTCCATGTGCCCAAACCATTTCAAAACACCCTCTTCTGCTCTCTCAACCACGCTCTTTTCATTTCCACACATCTCTCATACCCTTACGTTACTTACTCGATCAAACCACCTCGCACCACACATTGTCCTCAAACATCTCATTTCCAGCACATCCATCCTCCTGAGCACAACTCTATCCATAGCCCACGCCTCGCAACCATACAACATTGTTGGAACCACTATTCCTTCAAACATACCCATTTTTGCTTTCCGAGATAATGTTCTCGACTTCCACACATTCTTCAAGGCTCCCAGGATTTTCGCCCCCTCCCCCACCCTATGATCCACTTCCGCTTCCATGGTTCCATCCGCTGCCAGATCCACTCCCAGATATCTAAAACACTTTACTTCATCCAGTTTTTCTCCATTCAAACTTACCTCCCAATTGACTTGACCCTCAACCCTACTGTACCTAATTACCTTGCTCTTATTCACATTTACTCTTAACTTTCTTCTTTCACACACTTTACCAAACTCAGTCACCAGCATCTGCAGTTTCTCACATTAATCAGCCACCAGCGCTGTATCATCAGCGAACAACAACTGACTCACTTCCCAAGCTCTCTTATCCCCAACAGACTTCATACTTGCCCCTCTTTCCAAAACTCTTGCATTCACCTCCCTAACAACCCCATCCATAAACAAATTAAACAACCATGGAGACATCACACACCCCTGCCGCAAACCTACATTCACTGAGAACCAATCACTTTCCTCTCTTCCTACACGTACACATGCCTTACATCCTCGATAAAAACTTTTCACTGCTTCTAACAACTTGCCTCCCACACCATATATTCTTAATACCTTCCACAGAGCATCTCTATCAACTCTATCATATGCCTTCTCCAGATCCATAAATGCTACATACAAATCCATTTGCTTTTCTAAGTATTTCTCATATATTCTTCAAAGCAAACACCTGATCCACACATCCTCTACCACTTCTGAAACCACACTGCTCTTCCCCAATCTGATGCTCTGTACATGCCTTCACCCTCTCAATCAATACCCTCCTATATAATTTACCAGGAATACTCAACAAACTTATACCTCTGTAATTTGAGCACTCACTCTTATCCCCTTTGCCTTTGTACAATGGCACTATGCATGCATTCCGCCAATCCTCAGGCACCTCACCATATATATATATATATATATATATATATATATATATATATATATATATATATATATATATATATATATATATATATATATGGTAAAGTGTGTGAAAGAAGAAAGTTAAGAGTAAATGTGAATAAGAGCAAGGTTATTAGGTGCGGTAGGGTTGAGGGTCAATTCAATTGGGAGGTGAGTCTGAATGGAGAAAAACTGGAGGAAGTGAAGTGTTTTAGATATCTGGGAGTGGATCTGGCAGCGGATGGAACCATGGAAGCGGAAGTGGATCATAGGGTGGGGGAGGGGGCGAGAATTCTGGGAGCCTTGAAGAATGTGTGGAAGTCGAGAACATTATCTCGGAAAGCAAAAATGGGTATGTTTGAAGGAATAGTGGTTCCAACAATGTTGTATGGTTGCGAGGCGTGGACTATGGATAGAGTTGTGCGCAGGAGGATGGATGTGCTGGAAATGAGATGTTTGAGGACAATGTGTGGTGTGAGGTGGTTTGATCGAGTAAGTAACGTAAGGGTAAGAGAGATGTGTGGAAATAAAAAGAGCGTGGTTGAGAGAGCAGAAGAGGGTGTTTTGAAATGGTTTGGTCACATGGAGAGAATGAGTGAGGAAAGATTGACCAGGAGGATATATGTGTCGGTGGTGGAGGGAACGAGGAGAAGAGGGAGACCAAATTGGAGGTGGAAAGATGGAGTGAAAAAGATTTTGTGTGATCGGGGCCTGAACATGCAGGAGGGTGAAAGGAGGGCAAAGAATAGAGTGAATTGGAGCGATGTGGTATACCGGGGTTGACGTGCTGTCAGTGGATTGAATCAAGGCATGTGTATGGGGGTGGGTTGTGCCATTTCTTTCGTCTGTTTCCTTGCGCTACCTCGCAAACGCGGGAGACAGCGACAAGAAAAAAAAAAAAAAAAAAAAAATATATATATATATATATATATATATATATATATATATATATATATGATATAACACGGCCATTTCGTGTATGCGTCATCTGCTGCCAAATGCATATGAAGCATGACAAATGATGGCGGTGTATACACAACAGTGCGACGTGTATCCAGTGGTTTGCCGAGTGTCGGAGTGTGACAGCGGCGCAGCGAGTTGACTCCATATTGTAGTGGTGCCGCATATTTGAAGAAAAGCGACGCGTCGGCTTGAGACAGAAGCCATTGTTGCTGTGGCACAAACGATAAGCCGCAGGAGAAGCGTGAGATGGTCTCTGGTGGAGGATGGGTCACACACCGTGCAGCAGCGCCTCATCTGGCGGGAACCGATAATGTACACACATCGCGTGTTGCATCATCGAGCACTGCGCGGAAGTAACGACAAAGCGCGACGGACGTTTGTAAGCTTCGTGCTCGAGCAAAGGGTGTTGGGCATTAATTCTTTTTTTTTTTTTTTTTTTTAAGGCGGCTGTTCACAGATAAGGCAACGTTCCACATCTGGTAGGATGAATGCCCATAACGCTATCATACAGAGAACTGAACACCCCCACGTCATCCACGAACTTGAAAGGGCTGGTTAGCGGCTGGGGTGGAGTGATCCACGCGCACGGCTGGTGTGGAGTGATCCACGCGCACGGCTGGTGTGGAGTGACCCACGCGCACGGCTGGTGTGGAGTGACCCACGTTAGGTATAATACCGTGACATTGTACAACAGTTCCTCATGACACAACTGTAACAGCAACACCCGAACATGGTCGTTTTCCAGCAAGATGCAGCACCGGCGGCACACTGGTCACTGGCAGTGTGTGCTCTCCTGACCGTCACGTTCAATATCTGGTGTGTCGGCGGTGCGCCTGGTGCTTGGGCCTACAAATTTACCGGACTCAACGCCGCCTGTTTGCTATGTCGGGGTTTGTGAAGAGCATTGTGCATGATCTGCGACCTAAAGACGTTGATGATCTGAAGAACATAATTCCCGCAGCTTTCACGCAAATCACGTCTGAGATGTTGAACAACACGCGGGAAGTATTGGCTGTTGATAATGCGCGTGACAAATACTCTGTTATACAATATAAATGGCTCCAATCCACAGCATGTTTCATATATCCATAGCCAAACGGATCGTCCTCTACTTGTATAGGATAATAGTGGTGTATGAATGAAATGAAATGTGGAGAGCTGTAGAAATCTAAAAAATTGTGTGAAAGTAAAGAACGTTCAAGAGATGAGGCCCCACAAGTGTAAAATTCCCTCCCCGTACAGTACAATTAGGTAATTACACACACACACACACACACACACACACACACCTTCCCACGTATTTCCTGCGTGTCGCAGAAGGCGACTAAAAGGGTTGGGAGCGGGATGCTGGGAATTCTCCCCTCCCATTTTTCACTTTTCCAAAAACAGGAACAGAGAAGGAGGCCAAGTGAAGATATTCCCTCTTAGGCTCGGTCCTCTGTGCTTAATGTTACCTCGCTAACGCGGGAAATAGCGAATATGTAAGAAATATATATTTTCTTTCTTTCAAACTATATATATATATATATATATATATATATATATATATATATATATATATATATATATATATATATATATCCCTAGGGATAGGGGAGAAAGAATACTTCCCACGTATTCCCTGCGTGTCGTAAAAGGCGACTAAAAGAGAAGGGAGCGGGGGGCTGGAAATCCTCCCCTCTCTTTTTTTTTTTTTAATTTTCCAGAAGGAACAGAGAAGGGGGCCAGGTGAGGATATTCCCTCAAAGGCCCAGTCCTCTGTTCTTAACGCTACCTCGCTAATGCGGGAAATGGCGAATAGTATAAATATATATATATATATATATATATATATATATATATATATATATATATATATATATATATATATATATATATATATATCCGCAGACACACAAACATCAATTTTGCCGTCACTGTTGAAGCATAAGTTGACATTATTTGTTGTGGCAGTGTGTGACAACGTGTGTGAGAATCTGGCCGAGTCTTGAGGCGCATCGTTCACCCTCCCAGTAGCATCCGCTGCAGTGTTGATGGTCCGGCAGGCGTCGCTCTCCGATTCTAGAGCTGTCTGGAGGCGCGTGTTTTCCTGGTACACGAAACCTCCTTCGTTCCTGTACTTGTAAACCTTCATTCTCTTCCAGATTTCTGTGTTTATCTGGCAGGCTTTGTGGTTATCGTTCATCATGGATATGTTTCGCCTGTAGGGCCTGCCACGTGCACGCACAGACCGTTCCCTTAGTTGTCTACGAGAAAGATCGTTTGAGGAGTCCAGCCCAGCACTGCAGAGCCTTCACAAGCAATACTGGATATCAGACAAGTCCTGACAGTTTTAAAGTTGGCAATCGTCCTGCCACTACAAGCTGTTTGATGTACCAGTGATATGCAGTATAGCTTTTACAGCTTGATAGATACGTTGTCGGTATGACGGCATGATATACCATGATCTGGCATCAATTCTCATACCACATTCCTGTGAAAGGTGATGAGTGACACTGCTGATGGTAAAATTGACTTTGGTAGTCCGTTGTTCAGTCTCATTGTCCAGCGGGCGGGCACTGGATCTTTCAAGATATCAAACTTTTTTGGCATCTGCACTGTTTCACTCATCTGGACGGGGTAAGCGTGCGTCTGTAGGAGTCAGTCAAAACAATGGCTGAGTTTTTATTGAGCTAATGAGTCCAAAACGATGCACAGTGGGTGCACAGCACTGTCTCCTGTCCCGCGAACCACCAGAACACACAGTCAGCCCTAATGAACTGTATGATGACCTTTGTCTGGGCTTAAGGACGCCACAGTTTGAACAGCTTCCCTGTCCATGCCCTACTGGCTACACAAGGTCGAGGAACACTTCTATCAGTACAAATGAGAACACAGTGGAGAGGAGTACTGAAGTCAATACACAACACTCGCGACTAGATAGAGGTTCGAGGTCCCTCCATGATTCTGGAAGCGCTTCTATATTGTCTACTTGAAAACCTTCGTTAGGAATACTAGATCCATCGGTCAACGCGTTATCCACGTTAGTTAAACGCTGTTGTGAGGTTGACGAAGACCATGGGTGGACCTTGGTTCTATCATCCTTATTTATCTTGTGGGATCCGTGCTGAGAGGACCCTAGTCTTCACTACCACGCCCAAGATCTCATTGCCTGAAGATCCAGCTTCTTTATCACCCTCTATGTGCTACTGTGTCAAACTGCTTCAGGCTCTCCAGGGCCACACTGTCCACCCATCTTATCTCTCTCGTCTAAAACAGTTCACTCCGCCACTGACATACAAGATTGTTATGGACAACCGCCGGTCCTTAACGCGTTGTTCTCATTTAGGCAATTTTTCCTTTGCATTTGATCGTCCATTTTGACTTTGGCTTATCTTTTCCAGTACTTTATAGATCACATATGTCAGAAATGCAGGTCTGTAGTTCAACGAAACTTCCCGATTTTTTATATATAGGTACGATATTTGCTTCTTCCACTCCTTTAGTCCTGCACCTTCTTCCATCGATTTCCAAATGCTATTTCAAGTGGCGTGTCATGTGTTTTAGCACACTCGTTCAGCACAAGTGGACAGACTCCATCCATCAAGACCATACTTATGTTGTTTATGATAACGTCAGCGTATTCTAAGACCTGAACCCACTTCAATCACGTTGGTGTTGAGGACACAGCGTCCATTGTATATAATCATTTTATACTAATCATGTGATTGTTCGACTATTCTCTCGTCTCTCACTACAACTAATCCATAATCTCTCAGTTTGATACGTTGTTATTTAAACGACAACTTACTGCTGATGAATTCATGGAATAGTCTTGGATTGACGCCACACCGTCCACGACGTTTTTCTTTTCAAAGTTTCTTTGTTTCCTTACCCTGTGTTTGTGTGTGATTACCTCTGTGTGCAGACAGGAGGAAGGTTTACTCGCATTTACTCTCAACCTTTCCTTTTTCTTTTCCTGTCACTTTAACTTTTTTGTTTTCTCTATCCTCTCGCTTGTTCTGGCTATTCCACTCGTGCACTATTCTCTATATTAGTATTTTCTCATACTTTTGTTTATCTTTTGCTCTGGTTCCAGTTCTGCTCTCTAGATGACCTAGCGATTCCCCCTCATCTCAGTCAACTCTTCCATATCGACGTCGTTAAATCTGTTAAGAATTTCAAAGTTACAATCATGTCTCTCTTCGTCTTTCTTTTGACTCTGGTAAGTTTATGACTGCTGACCTTCCCCTGGAGCTCATCCCTTTTATTTCAGCTGCACATTTTGTTTCCATTCTTTCCACCCTTTCCAGCATTTCTATATGGCCATATAAGTGTGATATATGATGTGATTCCACAAACATTTTTCTATTACGGCTCTCAGGTGGCGGCCATCTTACATCAACCATGGGGAAGATGCCTGTGATTGCTTCCCTACAGGAAGTGTGTCCCATCCTCGCCACTGTCTAGGCAGTTGATTTAACATTCGTCAGCCATACATCTGGTCAATGCTACTATTTCAAAGTCTCTATATAGGTTGACACCATCCTGGTCATAGCTTTTCTCATAATTTTAGCATTATCTATAAAGATATGTACGACTTGGATCCTTCCGAGGCGTTGAGCAGAATAATTAGTTATTTTCACCGTGAAGAAAAGTTCCTCTGATATATATCTTTTGTTCCCTTCCCCTCATAAACAAGACTCGGTACACGGGACGAGCCCTCCTCTTACGACGGTCAGACGCTTTCTAATATTCCAGAAACACAGTCTTCCCTTCCATGTTTGTGGTATCGCACGCTGATCACTGGATAATAAACCTCCTAAACTATAAAACGAGACGTCTCCCTCTAAAACACGCTGTATCTCTCTAATTCGTTGTTAGCCTACACACACAACACTCCCTCTCTCTAGATTTCTGAGGGCGTATCGAAAAGACTGAACTATCAAGTGATGAGTGTTTTGATCCTGAGAACTTTCACAAGAAATAGAAACCTGGTCACTATCCCTGGGGATAGGAGAGAAAGAATACTTCTCACGTAATCCCTGCGTGTCGTAGAAGGCGACTAAAAAGGAAGGGAGCGGGGGGGCTGGAAATCCTCCCCTCTTTTTTAATTTTCCAAAAGAAGGAACAAAGAAGGGGGCCAAGTTAGGATATTCCCTCAAAGGCTCAACCCTCTGTTCTTAATGCTACCTCACTAAAGCGGGAAATCGCGAATAGTATTATATATATATATATATATATATATATATATATATATATATATATATATATATATATATATATATATATATATATATATGAAAAGCAAAATTGAGTTTTGCCAAGTTGTATGGTCACCAACAAAACAATTAAAAAAATATTACAAAGAAATTAGAATCACTTCACAAACAAAATTGAGCGGATGATATATAGGGGCAACCACGAACGCCTGAATGAACTGCAACTGTATGGCGTAGAAAGCAGGGCAGGATGGATGTATGGTGACGCACACATGACTACAATGTGATGGTATGAAAGAAAATGTGTTAAACCTGAAAACTGGCTCTCGGCAGATGAACCAAGAATCGATGATGGGTGGGTGGCGGTGGACACTAGTCCTACATACACATCAAACCAGACGAGCGGTGAGAACTGACCAACCGATCGCTCTGATATTCAGGCTAAATCTCGTCGTAGGTACTTGTACAAAGGTACTCTCTCTCTCTCTCTCTCTCTCTCTCTCTCTCTCTCTCTCTCTCTCTCTTTATATATATATATATATATATATATATATATATATATATATATATATATATATATATAGATATGTGTGGTAATAAAAAAGAGTGGTTGAGAGAGCAGAAGTGGCTTTGTTGAAATAATTTGGACTCGTGAGGATGAGTAAGGAGGATTAACAAAGAGGATGTACGTGTCAAAGATGGAGGGAACGAGGAGAAGTGGGAGACCAAATTGGAGGGGGAAAGATGGAGTGAAAAAGATTTTGAGTTATCGGGGCCTGAACATGCAGGAGGGTGAAAGGCGTGAAAGGAATAGAGTGAATTGGAACGATGTGGTATACTGGGGTCGACATGGTGTCAATGGATTGAACCAGGGCATGTGAAGCGTTTGGGGTAAACCATGGAAAGTTCTGTGGGGCCTGGATGTGGAAAGGGAGCTGTGGTTTCGGTGCATTATTACATGACAGCTAGAGACTGAGTGTGAACGAATAGGGCCTTTGTTGTCTTTTCCTAGCACTACCTCACACACATGAGGGGGAAGGATGTTGTTATTCCATGTGTGGCGGGGTGGCGATGGGAATGAATAAAGGCAGACAGTATGAATTATGTACATGGGTATATATGTATATGTCTGTGTGTGTATATATACGTATACGTTGAGATGTATAGGTATGTATATGTGGTGTGTGTGGACGTGTATGTATATACATGTGTATGTGGGTGGGTTGGGCCATTCTTTCGTCTGTTTCCTTGCACTACCTCGCTGGCGCGGGAGACGGCGGCAGGGCAAAGTGAATAAATAGATAAATATATATAGGGGAGAAAGAATACTTCCCACGTATTCCCTGCATGTCGTAGAAGGCGACTAAAAGGGAAGGGAGCGGGGGGGCTGGAAATCCTCCCCTCTCATTTTTTTTTAAATTTTCCAAAAGAAGGAACAGAGAAGGGGGCCATATGAGGATATTTCCTCAAAGGCCCAGTCCTCTGTTCTTAACGCTACCTCGCTAATGCGGGAAATGGCGAATAGTATGAAAAAAAAAAAAAAAAAAAAATATATATATATATATATATATATATATATATATATAATCTTACTTATACGCCATTTCCCGAATTAGTGGGGTAACGGTAAGAACAGAGGACTGAGCCTTAGAGGGAATATCCTCGCTTGGCCACCTTCTCTGTTCCTTCTTTTGGAAAGGTAAAACTGGAGGGGAGGATTTCCATCCCCCTGCTCCCACCCTTTTGACATGTATATTTCCCCTGGGGATAGGGGAGAAGGAATACTGCCCACGTATTCCTCGCGTGTCGTAGAAAACGACTAAAGGGGGTGGGAGCAGGGGGCTGGATACCCTACCCTCCTTGTATTTCAATTTCTAAAAGGGAAAACAGGAGGAGGAGTATGGCGGAGAGTGCGCATCCTCCTTGAAGGCTCAGAATAGGGTGTCTAAATGTGTGTGGATATAACCAAGATAAGAAGAAAGGAGAGATAGGTAGTATGAAACCTGGATGTTATGGCTATGAGTGAAATGAAGTTCAAGGGTAAAGGGGAAGAATGGTTTGGAAAATTCTTGGGAGTAAAGTCAGGGGTTGGTGAGAGGACAAGAGCTAAGGAAGGAGTAGTACTACTCCTAAAGCAGGAGTTGTGGGAGTGTGTGATAAAGTGCAAGAAATCAAATTCTAGAATGATGTGGGTAAGACTGTAAGTGGATGGAGAGAGACGGGTGATTATTGATGCTTATGAAGCTGATCAAAAGAAAGATCATGAGAAGCAAGTGTTTTGGGAGCAGCTGAGTGAGTGTGTCAGTAGCTTTGGTGTACAAGACGGGGTTTTAGTGATGGGCGATTTAAATGCAGTGGGCAATGTGGCAATTGAGGGTATAATTGGTGTACATGTGGTATTCAGTGCTGTGAACGGAAATGGTGAACAGCTTGTAGATTTGTGCGCTGAAAAAAGACTGGAGATTGGGAATACCTGGATTAAAAACAGAGATATACATAAGGATACGTATGTGAATAGGAGAGATGCTCAAAGGGCATTATTGGATTACGTGTCAATTGATAGGCATGTAAAAAAGACTTTTGGATGTTAATGTGCTGAGAGAGGCAGCTGAGGGATGTCTGATTACGATCTTGTGGAGGTGGAGGTGAAAATTTGTAGTGGTTTTCAAAAAAGAAGAGAGAATGTTGGGGAGAAGAGAGAGGTGAGAGTAAGTGAGCTTGGAAAGGACACTTGTGTGAGGAAGTACCCGGAGAGATTGAGTGTAGAATGGCAAAAAGTAAGAGCAAATGACGTGAGGGGAGTGGGTGAGGAATGGGATGTATTTAGGGAAAAAGTGATGGCATATGCAAAAGATGCATTTGGCATGAGAAAGGTGGGAGGTGGGCAGATTAGAAAGGGTAGTGAGTGGTGAGATGAAGAAGTAAAGTTATTAGTGAAAGAGGAAAGAGAGGCGTTTGGAAGGTATTTACAAGGAAAGAGTGCAAATGACTGGGAGATGTATAAAAGAAAGTGGCAGAAGGCTAAGAGGAAGGTGCAAAGATTGAAAAAGAGGGCAAATGAGAGTTGGGGTGAGAGAGTATCATTAAACTTAGGGAAGAATAAAAAGATGTTTTGAAAGGAGGTAAATAAAATGTGTAAGACAAAAGAACAAATGGGAACGTCGGTGAAGGGGGCAAGGGGGGAGGTAATAACAGGTAGTGATGAAGTGAGAAGGAGATTGAATAAGTATTTTGAAGGTTTGTTCAATGTGTTTAATGACAGAGTGGCAGATGTAGGGTGTTTTGGTTGGAGTGGAGTGTGAAGCAAAAGGGGCAGGAGAATGGTTTGGTAAAGAGAGAAGAGGTAGTGAAAGCTTTGCAGAAGATCAAATCCAGCACGGCAGCATGTTTGGACGGTATTGTAGAAGAATTTATAAAGAAAGGGGGTGACTGTGTTGTTGATTGGTTGGTAAGGATATTCAGTGTATGTATGGTGAGGTGCCTGAGGATTGATGGAATGCTTGCATAGTGCCATTGTACAAAGGCAAAGGGGATGAAGGTGAGTGTTTGAACAACAGAGGCATAAATTTGTTGAGTATTCCTGGAAAATTATATAGGAGGGTATTGATTGAGAGAGTGAAGGCATGCACAGAGCATCAGATTGGGGAAGAGCAGTGTGGTTTCAGAAAAGGTGGAGGATGTGTGGTCAGGTATTTGCTTTGAAGAATGTGTGAGAAATACTTAGAAAAACTGATGGCTTTGTATGTAGCATTTATGGATCTGGAGAAAGCATATGATAGGGTCGATAGAGATGCTTTGTGGAAGGTATTAAAAGTATATGGTGTGGGAAGTAAACTGCTAGAAGTGGTGAAACATTTTTACCAAGAATGTAAGGCATGTGTACAAGTAGGAAGAGAGAGGAGTGATTGGTTCTAAGAGAAGGCTGGTTTGCGGCAGGGGTGTCTGATGTCTCCATGGTTGTTTAACTTGTTTATGGATGGGGTGGTTGGGGAAGTGAATGCAAGAGTTTAGGAGAGAGGGACAGGTATGCAGTCTGTTGGGGATGAGAGGGCCTGGGAAGAAAGTAAATTGTTGTTTGCTGATGATACAGCTCTGGTGGCTGATTCGAGTGAGAGACTGAGAAAATAATGACTGAGTTTGGAAAAGTGTGTGAAAGGAGGAAGTTGAGGGGTAAGGTTACTAGGTTCAGTAGGGTTGTGGGACAAGTTAATTGGGATGTAAGTTTAAATGGAGAAAAATTGGAGAAAGTGAAGTGTTTTAGATATCTGGGAGTGGACTTAGCAGCTCCCTTTCCACATCCAGGCCCCACTGAACTTTCCATGGTTTACCCCAGATGCTTCACATGCCCTGGTTCAATTAATTGACAGCACGTCGACCCTGGTATACCACATCGTTCCAATTCACTCTATTCCTTGCATGCCTTTCACCCTCCTGCATGTTCAGGCCCCGATCACTCAAAATCCTTTTCACTCCATCTTTCCACCTCCAATTTGGTCACCCACTTCTCGTTCCCTCCACCTCTGACACATATATCCTCTTGGTCAATCTTTCCTCTCTCATTCTCTCCATGTGACCAAGGGATTTCAAAACACCCTCTTCTGCTCTCTCAACCACACTCTTTTTATTACCACACATCTCTCATACCCTCTTATTACTTACTCGATGAAACCACCTCACACCACATATTGTCCTCAAACATCTCATTTCTAGCACATCCACCCTCCTCCGCACAACTCTATCTATAGCCCACGTCTCACAACCATATAACATTGTCAGAACCACTATTCCTTCAAACATACCCATTTTTGCTTTCTGAGATAATGTTCTCGCCTTCCACACATTTTTCAACGCTCCCAGAACTTTCATCCCCTCCCCCACCCTATGATCCACTTCTGCTTCCATGGTTCCATTCGCTGCCAAATCCGCTCCCAGATATCTAAAACACTTCACTTCCACTAGTTTTTCTCCATTCAAACGTACCTCCCAATTGACTTGTCCCTCAACCCTACTGTACCTACTAACCTTGCTCTTATTCACATTTACTCTCAACTTTCTTCTTTCACACACTTTACCAAACTCAGTCACCAGCTTCTGCAGTTTCTCACATGAATCAGCCGCCAGCGCTGTATCATCAGCAAACAACAACTGACTCACTTCCCAAGCTCTCATATCCACAACAGGCTGCATACTTGCCCCTCTTTCCAAAACTCTTGCATTCACCTCCCTAACAACCCCATCCATAAACAAATTAAACAACCGTGGAGACATCATGCACCCCTGCTGCAAACCGACATTCACTGAGAACCAATCACTCACCTGTCTTCCTACTCGTACAAATGCCTTACATCCTCGATAAAAACTTTTCACTACTTCTAACAACTTGCCTCCCACACCATATATTCTTAATACCTTCCACAGAGCATCTCTATCAACTCTATCATATGCCTTCTCCAGATTCATAAATGCTACATACAAATCCATTTATTTTCTAAGTATTTCTCACATACATTCTTCAGAGCAAACACCTGATCTACACATCCTCTATCACTTCTGAAACCACACTGCTCTTCCCCAATCTGATGCTCTGTATATGTATATACATGTGTATATGTTGATATGTGTGTATATGAGTGGATGGGCCATTCTTCGTCTGACTCCTGGCGCTACCTCGCTGACACAGGAAATGGCGATCAAGTATAATAAATGAGATATAAATGATAATAATACATTCCAGTCTGTTTTACATACATCACTTTAAAAGTTAACAAAGTACTAAAAAAATAAGTGACAAGGTATGTTTGCAAGACCCCAGGTGAATCTCGGACATAAATGGTTACACACAGTGATGTTGCTCTAATGGAAGCTAAACCCTGGAGACTGACAGGAGGATTATTGAACAGATCTCTTTTAGCTAAAAGTCAACTGCAGGCTTAACAATCCAACAGATATTCCATCATTACTCACCAAGGTCTCCGGGAAATAAGAATTTTACAGTGATAAGAGATGGGAAGACCTTCATGAATTGTTTGGAAAAGATGACAACAGAAGCCTACAATATTCTGAGATAAAATGTTCATTGATGCAAGCTTGACTGAAATTCCTGTCCTTAGTCAAATACATGGGACAGGCTTTACAAAAGTTTTAGTGGTCAGGACAGACACATTCATAATGATACCTTGAGGTACAATATATGGTGTACAGGTCATGTAGAGAACCTAAGAACAACACTACAAGAGATTGTACCATCATATCTGGACTAAATAAGTTAAAACTTACTCAAGTTGTAGATCCAGCTGGAGAATAAGCCTCCCCACCTTCACTTGACACTCTGCCAGTGGCCAGGTTTAGCACCCCTTTATTGGTGGTTTCAAGGGTGAAAACCTGTTGAATGGTGTCAGTCCCAGACTTTGATATTCTAAATCTTCTTTTCTGTGAGGTTGAGCAGCTGTCAGTAAATCTGACAAGAACAACTCAGCAAATAAGGAGGGTAAATAGGCAATGTATTCATCCTCGACTCTCCAGGGTTAACCTCAAAAAATGAAATGTCTTTGACATCAGATTGTTTTTTCAGCCTGATATGAAAAGGTTTTAATAACCCATTTAAATGACAAAATGGCCTATAAGATCAGACTAAACAAAAAATGCCCTGAACTGATGTTGTGGTTCATAAACATTGCAAGACTACCAACAGATGGTTATTCAGTCAGACAACAGATCATATGTCAAACATACAAAGTACAAAACTTGTATCTCCTAAGTTTTGTCTCTTGATTGGTTATTTGGGCTTTGTGCCTGTCAACTGCCATGGTCAGTAAAGCCACAAAGTCAAGTTTGTACGACCACTTGATAAAATTTCAACACCATCTTTAGGTGTTTAAGAGCATTTTAAGACCATATCATGAGACAGACTGCATAATTATGTCCTCTGATTCGGGACAAGCACCATACTATAAGCAAATGACTTCACCACAAAAAAAACTCTCTCTATCCCTTATCACCTTATCCATAAATGTATTGGGTATGACTGCCTAGTATTTGATTTGACTTTTAAGTCATTGTATCAAATGGTCAAACTTCATGCTTACAAGGTTATGCAAGAGGAGGAATTTCACAAGATGTAGATTAGATTAAGGTGTTGCACCAAGCACTATCACTACACAACCCCTTCACATTATATTCCTTGAGGCCAATCAAAATTTCACTCAGAATCTAGCAATATTGAGACTGCTGCTGTTTTTACTCACATTCCTTCTCTCTCTGTCTCATGTAATGCACAGAAACCACACACCCCATTCACAACTAAGCCCCTAAGTCCTTTCTGTGGCTTCCCTCAGCTGCTTCACATGCTCTGGTTCAGTCCACTGACAACATTTTGCCTCCTGTATGCCATTATCAATCCAATTCACTCTATGCCATGCATGCTCCCCTCACTCAAAGTCTTTTTCACTTCCTACTTCCATCTCCAATTTGGTCTCCCCCCTCTTGTCCCCTCTACTTCTGATACATATTCTCTTTGTCAACCTCTCCTCATTCATTTTCTCCATTTGGCCATACCATTTCAGGAAACCTTCAAATCTCTCAAACACACTAACATTATTACACACACCTCTCTTTTATCCTTTTATTACTTACTCAATCCAACCGCCTTGCACTGCATACTGTCCTAACATTTCATTTCTAACACATCCAACTTGCTCTGCACATCCTCATATATAGCTCGTGCTTCGCATCCATACATCATCACTGGGACTACTATACCTTCAAAGATAACCACCTCTCTTTCCACACATTTCTTAAAGGTACCGAACTTTCGCCCCTCATCCACCTCATGACTCACTTCCATTTTCATGATTCCATTTGCTGCCATGTCCACTCCAAAGTATCTGAAACACTTCACCTCCTTCAATTTTTCTCCATTCAAACTTACACCCCAACTAACTTGTCCCTCTTCCCTGAGAAAACTAAACCTTGCTTTTATTCACACTTTCCTTCAACTTCCCCCTTTCACATACTCTCCTGAAATCAGTCACCAACTTCTGCAGTTTTTCATTCTAATCTGCCACCAAGGCTGTGTAATGAGCAAGCAACTGACTCACTTTCAAGACCCCATCACCCCCTCCAGACAGCATACTAACCACTCTCTCCAGGATCCTTGTATCTACCTCTCTCTACCCCATTCACAAAAAAATTAAACAGCCATGGTGAGATGCAAAGGATTGATCTATCCTTGTATGGAGTACTGGTTTCACATCTGGGATGGTTCTAGCTCTGCATACTTATTTGACAAAGTTGAGTTGAAAGCAGGTCGACTTTTAACTCTCCCTAGCTAACTTCAAAACTTGACCCACCCACCTCAGGCTGCAATGTTGGTTCACTTTCCCTCTTCTTTAGGAATTACTTTGTTTTTGCTCCTGAGAACTGGCTACTTATGTGCTCATAGGACTATGTGGACCACAGAATACTCTGTAAGCTGCTGCATCAACTGTTACTGTGTGGCCATTGGCAACTCAAGGGTGGGCTGTTTTGTAACCTGTTTCTTTCCCTACACCTTAAAGCTTTGGAACTCTATCCTAGCATGTCTTTCCCAATAACTATGAACTGGCACATTATAAGAGGTTTTTCACTTCCTTCAAAATTCGTAAATACTTTCCCTTCTCTCCTCTTATCTTTCATTAACCTCTCTACAACTCAATTAAGGCTCAGCCTTGATCTGGAATTTTCTTTGTGACTGGAGCCTCCAACTGTGTGTGTGTGTGTGTGTGTGTGTGTGTTGGAGGGGGGGGGTTAAGCACTCACTCTTCTCTGTTCTTACTCATACATATGCCTTACATCCTTGATAATAATATCTCACTGCTTCAAATAGCTTTCCTCTTTCACCATGTTTTTGTATGACCTTCCACAAGGAATCTCTATCAATATTATTACATGCTTTCTCCTGATCTATAAATGCCACACACAAGTATGTCTCACACTCTTTTTTTTATATGAAACACCTGATCCACACATCCTCTACTGCTCCTGAGACCATTTGTTCCCCTCAATCTCATGCTCTCTCAATCACCACTCACCCATACAATTTACTGTGTACACTCAAGAAACTTATACCTTTGCACATCATCCATTCATACACTGAAAATCCTAAATTACCAATCAACAGCAAAGGCAACTCCTTTATTTAAAAACCAGTTGCAGTACAAAAGAAAACAAAGGAATTCAAACAACACCACTGAGTACCTTCAAGACTGTATGTGATTGTGGAAAAGATATGAAAATCATAAATCGGTGCGGTAACAGCAATAATACATACATATCAAAAGTGGAAAAATATTATAAACTTTTCATGTAGCTTGGGAGGCACAAATAATGTCAATCACAGATTTGAAGTGAAATATTTATCAAATCTGTTCTTAAACATCTATAGCACTACTTTCAACCACTTTAATTTGTAAATCACTCCATATATCAACAATCTTTCCTCACTCATTCTCTTAGAGGTGGAGGGAACAAGGAGAAGCGGAAGACCACAATGGAGGAGGAAGGATGGAGTGAAAAAGATTTTGAACAAATGGGGCCTGAACATGCAGGGGGGTGAAAGGCATGCAAGGAATAGATTGAACTGGAATGATGTGGTATACTGGGGTCCATATTTTGTCAATGGACTGAATCAGGCTCTGAGGTAAACCATGGAAACGTCTGTGGGGCCTGGATGTGGACAGGAAGCTGTGGTTTCAGTGCATTACAAATGACAGCTAGATACTGAGTGTGAATGAATATGGCTTTTTTTGTCTGTTAATGGCGCTACCTTGCTGGGGGGATGCTATTTTCTGTGTGGCGGGGTAGCAATTGGAATAGATGAAGGCCAGCAAGTAGGAATATGTATGTGTATATATATGTATATGTCTGTGTATGTATATGGGCGAGTGTGGGCGTCTATGTATATATATGTGTATATGAGTGGATGGTCCTTTCTTTGTCTGTTTCCTGGTGCTTCCACGCTGACACGGGGAACAGCGATTAAGTTAAATAAATAGATAATTATATTAGCAATCATTTTGAAGAAAAAGTATTTCACCTCATTCAAGATAAAAGGTTTGCCCATGATTATGTAACCATTAATATGAGTGACATTAGATGAATATATATACTTAATAAAATCATTAAATAGAGATTATTGAAGCCTTTGATAATTTTGAATCAGATCACCTTTTAATCTTCTTTTTTTCTAAATGAAATAGATCTGAGTTGTTTAGTTGGCTCTCATCTTAGTTGCTCTGTACTCTCTCCAATCTGTCAATGTATTTCCTCATATATGTTGACCAGGAGTTGTGGGAGTATGTGATAGAGTGTAAGAAAGTAAATTCTCGATTAATATGGGTAAAACTGAAAGTTGATGGAGAGAGGTGGGTGATTATTGGTGCATATGCACCTGGGCATGAGAAGAAAGATCATGAGAGGCAAGTGTTTTGGGAGCAGCTGAATGAGTGTGTTAGTGGTTTTGATGCACGAGACCGGGTTATAGTGATGGGTGATTTGAATGCAAAGGTGAGTAATGTGGCAGTTGAGGGAATAATTGGTATACATGGGGTGTTCAGTGTTGTAAATGGAAATGGTGAAGAGCTTGTAGATTTATGTGCTGAAAAAGGACTGATGATTGGGAATACCTGGTTTAAAAAGCGAGATATACATAAGTATACTTATGTAAGTAGGAGAGATGGCCAGAGAGCGTTATTGGATTACGTGTTAATTGACAGGCGTGCGAAAGAGAGACTTTTGGACGTTAATGTACTGAGAGGTGCAACTGGAGGGATGTCTGATCATTATCTTGTGGAGGCTAAGGTGAAGATTTGTATGGGTTTTCAGAAAAGAAGAGTGAATGTTGGGGTGAAGAGGGTGGTGAGAGTAAGTGAGCTTGGGAAGGAGACCTGTGTGAGGAAGTACCAGGAGAGACTGAGTACAGAATGGAAAAAGGTGAGAACAATGGAAGTAAGGGGAGTGGGGGAGGAATGGGATGTATTTAGGGAATCAGTGATGGATTGCGCAAAAGATGCTTGTGGCATGAGAAGAGTGGGAGGTGGGTTGATTAGAAAGGGTAGTGAGTGGCGGGATGAAGAAGTAAGAGTACTAGTGAAAGAGAAGAGAGAGGCATTTGGACGATTTTTGCAGGGAAAAAATGCAATTGAGTGGGAGATGTATAAAAGAAAGAGGCAGGAGGTCAAGAGAAAGGTGCAAGAGGTGAAAAAAAGGGCAAATGAGAGTTGGGGTGAGAGAGTATCATTAAATTTTAGGGAGAATAAAAAGATGTTCTCGAAGGAGGTAAATAAAGTGCGTAAGACAAGGGAGCAAATGGGAACTTCAGTGAAGGGCGCAAATGGGGAGGTGATAACAAGTAGTGGTGATGTGAGAAGGAGATGGAGTGAGTATTTTGAAGGTTTGTTGAATGTGTTTGATGATAGAGTGGCAGATATAGGGTGTTTTGGTCGAGGTGGTGTGCAGAGTGAGAGGGTTAGGGAAAATGATTTGGTAAACAGAGAAGAGGTAGTGAAAGCTTTGCGGAAGATGAAAGCCGGCAAGGCAGCAGGTTTGGATGGTATTGCAGTGGAATTTATTAAAAAAGGGGGTGACTGTATTGTTGACTGGTTGGTAAGGTTATTTAATGTATGTATGACTCATGGTGAGGTGCCTGAGGATTGGCGGAATGCGTGCATAGTGCCATTGTACAAAGGCAAAGGGGATAAGAGTGAGTGCTCAAATTACAGAGGTATAAGTTTGTTGAGTATTCCTGGTAAATCATATGGGAGGGTATTGATTGAGAGGGTGAAGGCATGTACAGAGCATCAGATTGGGGAAGAGCAGTGTGGTTTCAGAAGTGGTAGAGGATGTGTGGATCAGGTGTTTGCTTTGAAGAATGTATGTGAGAAATACTTAGAAAAGCAAATGGATTTGTATGTAGCATTTATGGATCTGGAGAAGGCATATGATAGAGTTGATAGAGATGCTCTGTGGAAGGTATTAAGAATATATGGTGTGGGAGGAAAGTTGTTAGAAGCAGTGAAAAGTTTTTATCGAGGATGTAAGGCATGTGTACGTGTAGGAAGAGAGGAAAGTGATTGGTTCTCAGTGAATGTAGGTTTGCGGCAGGGGTGTGTGATGTCTCCATGGTTGTTTAATTTGTTTCTGGATGGGGTTGTTAGGGAGGTGAATGCAAGAGTTTTGGAAAGAGGGGCAAGTATGAAGTCTGTTGGGGATGAGAGAGCTTGGGAAGTGAGTCAGTTGTTGTTCGCTGATGATACAGCGCTGGTGGCTGATTCATGTGAGAAACTGCAGAAGCTGGTGACTGAGTTTGGTAAAGTGTGTGGAAGAAGAAAGTTAAGAGTAAATGTGAATAAGAGCAAGGTTATTAGGTACAGTAGGGTTGAGGGTCAAGTCAATTGGGAGGTGAGTTTGAATGGAGAAAAACTGGAGGAAGTGAAGTGTTTTAGATATCTGGGAGTGGATCTGGCAGCGGATGGAACCATGGAAGCGGAAGTGGATCATAGGGTGGGGGAGGGGGCGAAAATTCTGGGGGCCTTGAAGAATGTGTGGAAGTCGAGAACATTATCTCGGAAAGCAAAAATGGGTATGTTTGAAGGAATAGTGGTTCCAACTATGTTGTATGGTTGCGAGGCGTGGGCTATGGATAGAGTTGTGCGCAGGAGGATGGATGTGCTGGAAATGAGATGTTTGAGGACAATGTGTGGTGTGAGGTGGTTTGATCAAGTGAGTAACGTAAGGGTAAGAGAGATGTGTGGAAATAAAAAGAGCGTGGTTGAGAGAGCAGAAGAGGGTGTTTTGAAGTGGTTTGGGCACATGGAGAGAATGAGTGAGGAAAGATTGACCAAGAGGATATATGTGTCGGAGGTGGAGGGAACGAGGAGAAGAGGGAGACCAAATTGGAGGTGGAAAGATGGAGTGAAAAAGATTTTGTGTGATCGGGGCCTGAACATGCAGGAGGGTGAAAGGAGGGCAAGGAATAGAGTGAATTGGAGCGATGTGGTATACCGGGGTTGACGTGCTGTCAGTGGAGTGAATCAAGGCATGTGAAGCGTCTGGGGTAAACCATGGAAAGCTGTGTAGGTATGTATATTTGCGTGTGTGGACGTATGTATGTACATGTGTATGGGGGGGGGGGCCATTTCTTTCGTCTGTTTCCTTGTGCTACCTCGCAAACGCGGGAGACAGCGACAAAGTATAATAAAAAATAAAAATAAAATAAAAATAATGTTGACCAAACCTGAGCACAATATTCAAGATGGGGATGCACGAATAACTTATAAAGAGTAAGTATAATTTTCCTGGACTTTAATTTGATAGATCTCTCTTTACCTATATTACTGGGGTTGACATACTGTCAATGGACTGAGCAAGAGCATGTTATGAAAGGTCTATAAGGCCTGTTTGTGGAAAAGGAGTTGTGGTTAAATGCATTACACATAACAGCTAGAGAATGGATGTGAGTGGATATGGTCTTTCTTCGTTTGTTCCTTGCAATACCTCACCAACATGGGAAACGGCTTTCAAATATGAAATAAGAATCTAATGTATATGTTTGTGTGTTCTTTGTGAGAAGGGATGTCACTGGAATGGGTTAGGAGTGCTTCAAGTGTTTAAGCTGGATTAGTTTGTGTGTTAAGTAAGGATCTTCTTTAGGATTCTCCAGAGTTGGATGCTGTATGTCCAGTGATTCATTATAATGAAAATGAAGGGTCAATTTGTAGTTTGTCTTTCAGTGATTAAGATGGTGATGGTGTCATTCAGTTTGGATTTGCACACTGTTTTCCACCAACAGTGAGTAGTTCTGTCTGAGCCATTCTTAGTTTTATGAGATAGGTAGCTTGTGGGGGAGACATTTGGGATATATTTCTTTCAATGTCCTTGTGATATGAGCTTTTTGCTGGCTTGGTTGGAAATGAGAGTGAAATGTAAGGCAGTATAATTCAAAGATGGGAAATCATCTATAACAAAGTTTTGAAGCTTTCTTTCCATCTGCTTTCCCGTAGTCTGTGTAAGTCTTATTGATGGTTGTATGGACTGCATGGGCCAAGTGGAAAGTTATCAGGATGGGCAGGTGGTTAGAGAAGAGTTCTGGGAGGTCTGTGTTTATAGGGCTGGTGAACAGAAAGTGATGTCTGATGAGGTCAGCTGCTGGGGTTGGTGAGCTGGGCTACGGGGCTGGTGAGCAGGTGATGTTTGATGAGGTCAGCTGCTGGGGTTGGTAAGATGGGAGTCTAGTTGGCTGGTTGCACAGGCTGAGCATACTGAAAGGCTGTAGTTAGCTTATGAATAGTTCACCATGAGGGTGTGAATGTTGAATGAGGTGGAACAGTGGGCATTGAAATCTCTACCAAGATAAGGGTCGAGTATGCTCGTCAGATTTTGCAGTTGGTGAGTTTATCTGAAAGGGCATGTGAAGGGGGAAGTTATGTAGGTGTTGATGATGTAATTAGTAATGCAAACTTTTAATCATAAGAACTGTGTTTCTTGAGTGTTGTTATTGTCTATGAGCTGTTTTGTAATGTTAGTGGTGTTGGAGAATGATATGTTTGGTGGACAAATGTTATGAGTCATCCTCCTTGTCCTTATTCTCTGTTTTAACAGTTGTGTAACATTAGAGAGGTGGGAGTGTGGTTTTGGGTGTGAGTCTGCTTACTTGGATGAGGGCTATGTGGATATGTGTTCTTGGAATAGGTTAATCATTTTTGTGTGTTTGTTTCTCATGCCATTAGCACTGAGTAGATGTTTAGTTTGTCACTGGGGTTGGTTTGGGTTAAGTTGGCGTATAAACCTAAGTATCCTAACAGTGCAGAAATACTTTGGGAGAGGGTAGGGCCAAATTCTCACATGATTCTTCTATTTGGTTAGGAAAGGTCAGGACAGGATACAAAGATAACCTATCTTAGCTCAACCTAACTTAACCTGGCACACAAAGATGTTTGTGTGGGTTGGGGGTTGGAGGTTGGGGGGGGGAATCTTAGGGTGATACATAATATTTTTTCTCATGAGGTATTTTGTTTGACAATTCATACTAAAGTTGTCTCTTAATTTATATTCTATAGTTAATATTAAAAGACATCATTATTGAAAACTTTTACTAAGATTTAGCAACTTTAAGGAACATAATCTTTACATATTCTAAAACAAAATGTAGAGTAATAAATTTAATCATTTACTTTCAGTGCTATGTAAACTTTTGAATTACACCAAATTCAAGGTTTAAAATACACTAATTATTCATTACAGAATTAAATGATTAACAACAATCTGACATACTATTTCTATAACAAGTACATTTGGCACATGCATATGAAAGATGTTAAAGAGGAAAATATCAAAAGTAAATGTCATGAATACATCAACACAACCATGGATTTTAAGGAAGCATGGAATAATCATATGACACAATAAGTACAAAACGTGCAAATATTAGTATTAGTAAATATTAGTACTCTGTTTTTTTGCATAAACATTTATGTCACTGATCAAAAGTTTCCCTCCATTCTTTTGTACATAATGCAATCTTCCCATGCTAATTATCTTTTCTTTTCAGAGATGAAATTCCTTCATGGCACATCCATAAACTTACTACATAGTTTAAACTTTTCCAATTCATCATATCAATAAATATCTTAAAAGTGTACTTCAGATCCTATATCATTGGCTTTCCAATAAGAAAATACACTAAACTGACACTTTTGGTAAACTCTGAGAGGTAATAGTGGAATAAGTATATATAATTGTATATATGTACAAAACACATAGAATAAAATAATGAAAGTGTGTTGCTATAAAAACATCTTCATATCATTAATTTCTTGCAAGTACGAATACTTGGTACATGGAATATAAACAAAATATACCCAAACTTTTATATTTAAGTACGATTCTCAACTGTGTTTAATCAACAGACTATACATTCATCATTCAGTAACTTACACCTTGATTGGCTTAAATGTCTGTCCTCAAATATTACTGATGATGTGCATATATTCTAAAAATTACCTACTACGAAAATGAGATTTTCACAAACTCAAATTCAATCATACCTCCATGAATATCTCTGCGACAGTCAACAGAGAATATATGTACAAATAATGTTAAATTGAGAATTTCTCTCATGCTATATCTGAACATGTATTGTAAGATTATAAGAAATATATAAATGGAATGACATTCATTATGTAGTCTTCAAAAAAGTAATCACCTTCATAAAACTCCATTTTGAGAAAAGTTGTTATGCTTAACAACAGTAAAAATGCTTTTATGATAAAGTACCACAAAAAAGTTAGCATATGCAAATATGTGCATTACCATAGCATAATCATTAGCAAAACTAGTGAATGTATGTGAATAAATACATAAGCTTGTATTAAATGGCCCCAGGTACTCAATGCACAACTGTAATGTAGAGAGAAGTGCAAAAATGTGGACTCAAGTATGAGAATTATTTTGAAATGTCTAGCAATGGAATGCAACCATTCTTCATACTTTGTAAGGTCTGAAATATTAAGGAACTTTGTTTCGAAATGCTCACACTAAGCTCTAGAAGAGTTTATTACCATTCAATAAACCGTGACCTAGCCATCTCAAAAAAAAAATGCCATTCTTAATATCTAATTCATATGAAGTAAGAAGCATTGAAAAACCATGACTCAATGGCAGAGAAGTTATAACAAAAGTAGTTTAATATACGACAAAAAGAAGATGGGTCATTTGCCCAAGTCTGAACTATTAAAAGAAAACTTAGAATTAATAACATTGATACAAACTCCTTAATACCATAACTATCCAATAGATGACTATGTAAAATACTACTGTAATAGAAGAATCTAGAATGACAATGAAAAAACTAGAAAAATGTAAGACAATGCCATGGTTGTCTTTGAGGATTAATTGTGTCACACAATGCTGAAGAATGAAAACTGAAAGATTACAAAATAAAATAATCTATCAAGACAAAAATGTTAGAGGGGAACATATGAAAAAATATCAAAAAAGATGTCTCAAAGATAAAAACAGTAAAATTGTACAGAAAATAAGTGATAAATAACAGAATAAAAGCAAGTTATATTATTCAATGTCAGTGTATGTACCACATTTTTTGTGTATGTGCAATCCATGATCTGGTAGAGAAATGACTTACAAGACTTTCAGCACAAATAAGCATAACCTCCTGAATGCAGTTAACAGAAAAAGGTTGGGTATTAACACATGTAAAATAGGGAGACAACCAAACAAAAGATGAAGAAGAAATAAGGACACAAATAAAATTAAAATGTTAAGATAAATGGGTAAGTGTGATTTGAAATGAAGACATTTGTGCTTGGATCTTTAAGGTAATAACATCACGTTTTAAAATTTAGAGCTAGTAGATAGCATGAAATAGTTTGATTTTTGTCTGAAATCTAGGCTTTCTTGACATTCACAATGAATTTTGTTCTACATCAAATGGATCTGAAGTGGATTTTAACTTAGAGGGCAGTTGACCTCATATGGGAATCTGATTTCGAGGCAAAATGTACTGTACAGCCATTAATACTGGTTTCCAGACACTACAGGCCTAAAAATCTGTTATATACTGGGGAGTATGGGTGGAGATGAGAAGAATGCCTGTATGAGATCTGTGCTTTCATATTACAGATTTTTGTAGCTGTGCCATCCTTACAAGATGTATTGGAATTTGGCTTCTAGTAGATCCAATGGATCCCACTGGACCCAACTGGATTAAGTTTGGGATTTATCATACATTTCTGCATAGTTGTCATTTCAATAGTTTAGTCCAATAAGATAATTTCTCACCAGAATCTGTCTGGAATGTCTCAGAATTGCCTGTTATTTCCTATCCTTGGTGCGGGATGCTAGGTGTTAGGGAAACTTGCCAGCTTGCTGCTCATCACCTCAGTGCATTTTTTCATTTTTACTAACATACAATGTTTTCTCAGTGCAAATGCACACAGTTTTTCACTATAACTTTGTGTTGCAATATCATATATTGTGCTTTTACACCAACAAAGGTAATACATGTAGAAATTTCAATACAAAATATGACAGCTTGATCACTGCCTACCGGTATGAGATTAACACCCACCTGGTCAACACATAAAAAACTCAGTGCCTAAATTCTCACTCCAATGCAATGACTTTTACAGTACATAAGCCAGTCTTTATTTCACCAAATCATGGCAGATAAGAGTTCTATCAAAGTTATGTCCCAAGAGATCCAGGAAACACCTTAGCATTACTGAAAACCTAAAAATTATCAACCATTGCAAACTCTGGGAGAGTGGCTTGTGCTTCATGCAAGCTCCATTTCTGAAAGGAGGTGATTCAAGTGAATCCAGGTGACCCTGGAACTACTGTGTCCAAAAAAGACCTTATCTGCCCTGATAAGTTTTCAAAAGAATTGTATGGCAAAGATTTATTATAAGTACAAGCATTTGATGCTCTCAGGGTGAAATTATCTTACATCCAGTCGCTAAGACTATTCTTTCTAATGGTGTAAGCACTAGCAACCCTGCTCAGTGGGCCTAAGGCTATCTTGAGAGAATGATGTTCTTTCTTTTCTCTTCCAGGCTGCCACTTCATTTTGGAAATTTCGCTTCTGGGAAAGATTGACAAAAACACTATTTGTGTCAGAAGTGGAGGGAATATGGACACCAAATTGGAAATGGAAGGATGGTGTGAAAAAGATTTTGAGCGATCAGGGCCTGAACATGTAGCATGAGTTTACATGTGAAAGACACACAAGAGGAGGCCTGACTGGCCCACAAATGGGTTGTCTGGAAAAAAAAACTATCATGCATAATGCACTTAAACCACAGCTCCCTATCCACATCCAGGCCCATAAACTTTTCCATGGTTTACTACAGACGTTTCACATGCCCTGGTTCAGTACACTGACAGCATGTCGATCCTGGTATACCACATCATTCCAATTCGCTCTATTCCTTGCACACCTCTCACCCTTCTATATGCTCAAGCCTCAATCACTCAAAATCTTCACTCTATCCTTCCACCTTGAATTTGGTCTCCCACTTCTCCTTGTTCCCTCCACCTCTGACACATATATCCTCTTTGTCAACCTTTCCTCACTCATTCTCTCCATATGTCCAAACTATATCAACACACCCTCTTCTGCTCTCTCAACCACACTTTTTATTACCAAACATCTCTCTTACCCTTTCATTACTTACTCAGTCAAACCACCCTCACACCACATATTGTCCTCGAACATTTCATTTCCACCCTCCTCCACACAACCCTATCTATAGCCCATGCCTAGCAACCATATAATATTGTTGGAACTATCATTCCTTCAAACATACCCATTTTTGCTCACTGAGAGAGCATTCACTCTTTCCACACATTCTTCATCATTCCCAGAACCATCGCCCCCTCCCCCATCCTGTGACTCACTTCCACTTCCATGGTTCCATTCGCTGCTAGGTCCACTCCTAGATATCTAAAACACTTCACTTCCTCCAATTCTTATCCATTCTAACTTACATTCCAATTAACTTGTCTCTCAACTTTGCTCTTATTCACATTTATGTTGTGAAGGAATGCAAGTACTGGAAGATGTACAAGAGGAAGCAGCAACAGACATGTGCAGGGGCTGGGAAAGGGAGATGAGTGTTGGGAAGAGAGTATCCACAAACTTCAGTAAGAATAAGAAAATACTTTGGAAGGAAACAAACAGTAAGAAGAAGAGAACAAATACAAGCATCAGTAAGCACAGCAGATGGGGAAGTGGTAACAAGCAAAGAGGAGATGATGAGGTGGAGTGAATGTTCTAAATGACTGCTGGATGCGTTAGATGATAAAGTGGCAGCAGATCTGGGCTGTTTGGGACACTGAAATATATGAAGTGAGTCATAAATGGCTTGGTGAAAGGTAATGAGTTGGGAGAAGCCTAGCCTAAGATAAAGTAAGGCAAAGTGACTGAACTGGATGGGACTGCAAAAATCATTTATTTATGGGATTGAACTTTGGAGGATAGGAAATTGGTTGACTGGCTATAAACAAAGAATTGTAATCAACTGTCAACCCTCGAAGTGGTTAGGAATAAAAAGTGGTGTCCTACAATTATCTGTCTTGGGACCAGTTCTCTTTCTCATACATATTAATGACATTGCTTATGGGCTGCACTGCAAGTTATCAAAATTCACAGATGATAGTATCAGCTGGGAAATAAATACATAAATGAACTTAAATGCCTGCAGCTTGAAATGGGCATAGACAAAGTGATGGACTGGGGTTATAGGTGGCAAATTGATATCAATATCGATAAAAGCAGTTTTAATTACTGGTGGTAAAACGAAAAGGTTATTCCTGGGGATAGGGGAGAAAGAACACTTCCCATGTATTCCCTGCATATCACAGAAGGTGGCTAAAAGTGGTGAGGGATGGGGGCTGGAAATCCTCCCCTTCAGTTTTTACTTTTCCAAAAGAAGGAACAGAGAAGGGGGCCAAGTGAGGATTTTTCCTCAAAGGCTCAGTACTCTGTTCTTGACACTACCTCACCAACATGGGAAATGGTGAAAGTTTAAAAAAAAAATGAAATGGTAAACTACAGTATGAATTCTGTCAAAGAGCAAAAGGTAAATGAGGAAAAAGACAGGTGAAATAATCTCTGGTGACTTAAAACCAGGTAAGCAGCGTACAGAAGCAGTGAAAAAGCAAAAAAAAAAAATCCCTGGATTCATAGGCAGGGTTTTTTAATCTAAATCTAGGAAAATCATCCTTACTCTTTACAGATCGTTGGCATGTCACCATCTTGAATCTTGTGTTCAGTTTTGGTCACCCTATATGAAAAAAGACAGACAGAATGGAGAGGGTACAGTGTTAACTTACCAAGATGACTAACAGACTAAGAAACAAAGTCTTATAAGCCAACAACTTGAATATATTTACACTAAAAAAAAAAGGTTAAGAGGTAACTTAATACAAGTATTGAAAATTATCAAAGGCTTTCATACTCTTGATCTAACAAGTTACATAAGACTTGATTCATCTGATTTCATTCCTGATAATAGATACAAACTCATGGGCAAATGTTTCAACTTGAATGAGACAACGTACTTTTTCTTCAAGTGGATTGTTAACATATGGAATGACTTACAAGAATGGTTAAAAGCGGTACTACAGATATGTTTATGATTAGAGTTCATAAACATTTTGCTTCATGTCAAAGACTAACAATATTTGTGCCTCCTTAGTCACATCAACAATTTGAAAGTTTTTCTCTTTCAATTATCTGTATACCTTTCAATTCTTAATCTGACTTTCTTTTATCTTCCACTATCACAAACAACCTGGAAGGGACCCAGTTCGTCTTTTGCAGTTTGAATTCCTTTGCATTCCTTTGACTAGCCTCCATATACAACTGCCAATAATTCATCCATTTCCTCGGCAAAATAGAAACTGCTGGCTACTGGAACGATATATATTCAGGGAAAATATGTTAGCACTGAGCAGGAAGTTTAGCTAGCACTATAGGAGGTCTGAAGAGGAAAAATTATGGGATGAATGATCATACCATTGAACAATGCTATTCCACTGTTCTCCAATGAATCAGAACAAAGGTTTGTTTCTGTTGGAGCATATGGTTTATGCAAGTCTCAAGTCTAAAGGCCAATGAACAGCTGGTCAGCAGCAACTCATCCCTCCACAAAAGTAAGCAGACAAGGACCTAGAAGGCTTGAATTTGCTAGTAAAATTAAGATGAAAATTCTAAAATATGTAACTTTTCATGTCCAACAAACATTCATAAGGAATAATTAGCTTAAAATGTTAACATGATTTGAGGTATTTATATTGCACTGGATGCATATAAGTATCTATTGATGAAATCATAATTAAAATCCAACATTAGTTTGTACTTAACATTCACTGAGCAGGGCTAATATTTTCTCTTAATCCATAGAGCTGCTTTCTTTATTTACATAAATCTCTATACACAACTTTTCTGTATACAAATGGATTGTGATATAGCATGATTTCAGGTATCAATTCCGGTATATTATAAGGCCCTAAATTACTCCCATTTTGTCAATATATCACAAGCAATCATGATACAATGTCAGCCCAGTTGGCCTTGTGGGACACCCAATCGACATTGCAGAAGCCAAACCGCACACTACCATGCAATCAATGCCATACTGTCTAGACCTATAATTGTCACCCACATAATTCTTCAACTGCACCTATGTGTACCAGTCACTACTTTGCTTAACCATCCAGCAAGTACTGCTACCATAAGTGGACCAGCCAGTATGGGAAGGAAGACCTATAACTTGGAGGAAAAGGTCCCTAATTCTCTATTCAACTAACTCCCAGAGGTGCAATTGCTCATATTAAAAATATTCACCTTGCACTTGAAAAATAATATTGTGAACTGTATTTGTATCTTTTCAGCACAATTCTCTTAATAGGATCTTGACTAACTCATGACCTAAAAATAAAATCATATACATATGAGAGAAGCAAAAAGGAAAAATGGGTGGTAGAATGCTAGTAATTGCTGGAAAGTGATGACTGATCATCTTTTGGTTCACAACTTTCATCTTTCACTCGGTGAATGATAAATTGCATCTTTTATTTACATTTTTTCTATTTCTTTTCAGGATGTTCAGAAGGTTCTTACCAAATGCAAGAACTAATAAATGAACGACATATTCAGAAAAATACAGGAAAAATCCCTACCTCCTGGGGACCAAAATGCTCTTCCACTCAAAGCATTCATTCAACCTTGGTGAATGATGGGGTAAATTGTATTCTTAAAATACTTTTTGCATACAGTTCTCAGCAGGGCCTTGATTAATAGGGAAGAAATAATACTGCCCCATATTTCCAGTGCTTTAGAGAAAATTACTATGAGAGGCATACCTGGGGGGCTGGAAATCTTTCCCTCCTGCATCACTTTCCAAAAGAGGGAACAGAGTAAAGATCCCAATGAGAATCTTTTATCCTCCAAGGATTAGTCACCTGTTCTGGATGCAACTTTGTTCACTTGGGAATTAGTGAACATATATGAAAGAAAAAGGTAGAAATATAATGGAAAAAGGGTGATAGAATGTTTGCAATTAAAGGGAGGTGAGTGACTGATTATATTTTAGTTCAAAATATTCACAATCTACTCAGTGAATCAAAAAGTAAATAGTACTTTCTATATTTTTTTTTCTAAACAGTTTTCTTAAAAGAGGTTCTACCCAAATGAACAAACTAACAATTATCTATATATTCATAAAAATATAAAAGATCTAGCATAACTCCAGCAGCGCAAATCACTTTGTTCAAAACATTTATCTTACACTGATGCATGATACAGTAAATTGTATTCTCACAAATTTTTGAACTCTTTGCATTTCTTCATTAATTCATGGACTAGAAATAAGTTACATGATACAAAATCAACAGCAAAATGTATTGCAGAATGCTTGCTGTTGCAGGGAGGCGAGTGATTAATTGTCTTTTGGTTAAAATCTTTTATCTTTTATTAGGTGAATAATGCTAAAATTCTTTTATAAATTCTTTTCTATATAATTCTCTTCAGCAGGTTCCTAATTAATGCATGAACAAATTATCATTGTTATTGATTTTTAGCTGAGATGGCACAGGCAGCCGAGGCCCTAATCAAGGCCTGCACCAGGTACCCATTCTACTGACCAACTCTTAAGGGTGGATGAACAGCTGGGATGACTGTGGACCAACTGCCTTAACCAGGATTCAAACCTATGAGCTTAACCCTGGGCGGTCCATGAATGCATCACAGTCAGGAATGCAAACCACTACACTATGGGAGTCCATATTCAAAATAACATATGGAAAATTCTTACCTAGCTCCTGAAGGCCCCATTGCTCTTCTATTCAAAATACTAATTCTACACCAGGTAAATGATAAAGTAAGTCTTATTTCTTATACATTTTTCTAAAGTGTTCTCTTTCGTAATTATATCTATATTATTCATTATATTTTGTCGCAGTCTCCTACGTTAGCGAGGTAGCGTAAGGAAACAGACAAAAGAATGGCCCAACCCACCCATACACACATGTATATACATACACGTCCACACACGCACATATCCATACCTATACAATTCAACGTATACATATATATACATACACAGACATATACATATATACACATGTACATACTTCATACTTGCTGCCTTTATTCATTCCCGTTGCCACCCTGCCACACACAAAATGACGCCCCCCCCCTCCCCCACACGTGCACGAGGTAGCACTAGGAAAGGACAACAAAGGCCACATTCATTCACACTCAGTCTCTACCTGTCATGTATAATGCACCGAATCCACAGCTCCCTTTCCACATCCAGGCCCCACAAAACTTTCCATGGTTTACCCCAGAAGCTTCACATGTCCTGGTTCAATCCATTGACATATATACACTTGTACATATTCATACTTACTGCCTTCATCCATTCCCATTAACACTCCGCCACACAAGAAATAGCATCCCCCCCTCCAGCAATGTAGTGCCAGGAACAGACAAAGAAAAGGCTACTTTCATTCACACTCAGCCTCTAGCTGTCATGTGTAATCACCAAAACCACAGCTCCCTTTCCACATCCACGCCCCGCAAGACCTTTCCATGGTTTACCCCAGACACTTCATATGCCCTGATTCAATCCATTGACAGCACGTCAACCCCAGTATACCACATCATTCCAATTCACTCTATTCCTTGCACGCCTTTCACCCCTTTCACCCTCCTGTATGTTCTGGCCCCGATCCCTCAAAATCTTTTTCACTCCATCCTTCCACCTCTAATTAGGTCTTCTTGTTCCCTCCACCTTTGACACATATATCCTCTTTATCAATCTTTCCTCACTCATTCTCTCCATATGTCCAAACCATTTCAACACACCCTCTTCTGCTCTCTCAACCACACTCTTTTTATTACCGCACATCTCTCTTACCCTTTCATTACTTACTTGATCAAACCACCTCACGCCACACATTGTTCTCAAACATTTAATTTCCAACACATCCACTCTCCTCTGCACAACCATATCTATAGCCAATGCCTTGCAACCATATAACATTGTTAGAATCACCATTCCTTCATACATACCCATTTTTGCTCTATGAGATAACATTCTTGCCTTCCACACATTCTTCAACACTCCCAAAACCTTTGTCCCCACCCCTACCCTTGACTTACTTCTGCTTCAATGGTTCCATCCACTGCTAAGTCCACTCCCAGGTATCTAAAACACATCACTTCCTCCAGTTTTTCTCCATTCCAACTTACCTCCCAATTAACTTGTCCCTCAACCCTACTGAACCTGATAACCTTGCTCTTATTCCCATTTACTCTCAACTTTCTTCTTGCACACACTTTACCAAACTCAGTCACCAACTTCTGCAGTTTCTCATCTGAATCAGCCACCAGCAATGTATCACCAGCGAACAACTGACTCACTTCCCATGCCCTCCCATCCAGAAAGGAGAAGCATACTTGACCCTCTCTCCAAAACTCTTGCATTCACCTCCCTAGCCACCCCATCCATAAGCAAATTAAACAACCATGGAGACATCACACACCCCTGCTGCAAACCGACATTCACTGGGAACCAATCACTTTCCACTCTTCCTACTCGTACGCATGCCTTACATCCTTGGCAAAAACTTTTCACTAATTCTAGCAACTTACCTACCACACCATATACTCTTAAAACCTCCCACAAAGCATCTCTATCCACCCTATCATATGCAAAAAATTCTTTTGTTGAATATTTTGAACATCATTTGGTACATCATTTTCTTTCTGCCTCATCTATATGTGGACTGCTAGCATTCTGTCCATAAACATACAGTCTCTCCTTGTCACACATAACACTTGACTACATAACTTACTCTTCATAACTAAATTTTCCTGTGGTGAGCATAATCTGCTACCCCTGCCTTTTGGCAAAATGGTAGGAACAATAAATAGAAGTAATTGGTAGGAACAGTAGGAAGAAGTAGGTAAGAGCATGAGGTAAAAGCAGTCGGTTCACTAAAGTTGCCCCCTGCAGGAGGCCTGTCGAGGGTGAGGCACTAAAAGGATAAGAAGTGGCACAGGATTTCACCAGTTATGGAGACTCTTTTGCTATGGCCACCCCCTTGAGGTAGTTCCCAAGAGGTACAGGTGTCAGAGCTATCTACTTCCCCTGTTTACTTAACGTTTTGAGTATTATTTGATGTATTTCTGGCATATGGTCACTAAATTCCCATTTACATTAAGACTAATATCACAATTTATTGTAAACATTCTTGGTACCCATCATGTGCTATATCACAACTCATCTGTATCAAATATTATCAGAAATTCTAAGCCTGATGGACACTATAGCTTCGCTGCCAGTCTGCTCACTGTTCGCTCTTACTCTGGTTAAATATCATTACATGATTAGAAAGGGTAGTGAGTGGTGGGATGAAGAAGTAAGAGTATTAGTGAAAGAGAAGAAAGAGGCATTCGGACGATTTTTGCAGGGAAAAAATGCAATTGAGTGGGAGATGTATAAAAGAAAGAGACAGGAGGTCAAGAGAAAGGTGCAAGAGGTGAAAAAAAGGGCAAATGAGAGTTGGGGTGAGAGAGTATCATTAAATTTTAGGGAGAATAAAAAGATGTTCTGGAAGGAGGTAAATGAAGTGCGTAAGACAAGGGAGCAAATGGGAACTTCAGTGAAGGGCGCAAATGGGGAGGTGATAACAAGTAGTGGTGATGTGAGAAGGAGATGGAGTGAGTATTTTGAAGGTTTGTTGAATGTGTTTGATGATAGAGTGGCAGATATAGGGTGTTTTGGTCGAGGTGGTGTGCAAAGTGAGAGGGTTAGGGAAAATGATTTGGTAAACAGAGAAGAGGTAGTGAAAGCTTTGCGGAAGATGAAAGCCGGCAAGGCAGCAGGTTTGGATGGTATTGCAGTGGAATTTATTAAAAAAGGGGGTGACTGTATTGTTGACTGGTTGGTAAGGTTATTTAATGTATGTATGACTCATGGTGAGGTGCCTGAGGATTGGTGGAATGCATGCATAGTGCCATTGTACAAAGGCAAAGGGGATAAGAGTGAGTGCTCAAATTACAGAGGTATAAGTTTGTTGAGTATTCCTGGTAAATTATATGGGAGGGTATTGATTGAGAGGGTGAAGGCATGTACAGAGCATCAGATTGGGGAAGAGCAGTGTGGTTTCAGAAGTGGTAGAGGATGTGTGGATCAGGTGTTTGCTTTGAAGAATGTATGTGAGAAATACTTAGAAAAGCAAATGGATTTGTATGTAGCATTTATGGATCTGGAGAAGGCATATGATAGAGTTGATAGAGATGCTCTGTGGAAGGTATTAAGAATATATGGTGTGGGAGGAAAGTTGTTAGAAGCAGTGAAAAGTTTTTATCGAGGATGTAAGGCATGTGTACGTGTAGGAAGAGAGGAAAGTGATTGGTTCTCAGTGAATGTAGGTTTGCGGCAGGGGTGTGTGATGTCTCCATGGTTGTTTAATTTGTTTATGGATGGGGTTGTTAGGGAGGTAAATGCAAGAGTTTTGGAAAGAGGGGCAAGTATGAAGTCTGTTGGGGATGAGAGAGCTTGGGAAGTGAGTCAGTTGTTGTTCGCTGATGATACAGCGCTGGTGGCTGATTCATGTGAGAAACTGCAGAAGCTGGTGACTGAGTTTGGTAAAGTGTGTGGAAGAAGAAAGTTAAGAGTAAATGTGAATAAGAGCAAGGTTATTAGGTACAGTAGGGTTGAGGGTCAAGTCAATTGGGAGGTGAGTTTGAATGGAGAAAAACTGGAGGAAGTGAAGTGTTTTAGATATCTGGGAGTGGATCTGGCAGCGGATGGAACCATGGAAGCGGAAGTGGATCATAGGGTGGGGGAGGGGGCGAAAATTCTGGGGGCCTTGAAGAATGTGTGGAAGTCAAGAACATTATCTCGGAAAGCAAAAATGGGTATGTTTGAAGGAATAGTGGTTCCAACAATGTTGTATGGTTGTGAGGCGTGGGCTATGGATAGAGTTGTGCGCAGGAGGATGGATGTGCTGGAAATGAGATGTTTGAGGACAATGTGTGGTGTGAGGTGGTTTGATCGAGTGAGTAACGTAAGGGTAAGAGAGATGTGTGGAAATAAAAAGAGCGTGGTTGAGAGAGCAGAAGAGGGTGTTTTGAAGTGGTTTGGGCACATGGAGAGGATGAGTGAGGAAAGATTGACCAAGAGGATATATGTGTCGGAGGTGGAGGGAGCAAGGAGAAGAGGGAGACCAAATTGGAGGTGGAAAGATGGAGTGAAAAAGATTTTGTGTGATCGGGGCCTGAACATGCAGGAGGGTGAAAGGAGGGCAAGGAATAGAGTGAATTGGAGCGATGTGGTATACCGGGGTTGACGTGCTGTCAGTGGATTGAATCAAGGCATGTAAAGCGTCTGGGGTAAACCATGGAAAGCTGTGTAGGTATGTATATTTGCGTGTGTGGACGTATGTATATACATGTGTATGGGGGGGGGGTTGGGCCATTTCTTTCGTCTGTTTCCTTGCGCTACCTCGCTAACGCGGGAGACAGCGACAAAGTATAAAGAAAAAAAAAAAAAATGTATTTCAATGGGAGCATAAACACTATTGCTCATGGTTTGTTCTCACTCCAATTACATGCAAGCAATGGTCATCCAAAAGATATTTTGAGCAGACTGTGACTGGAGCGAGAGTGACAGTGTGCATTACCCAATGGTCTCGCTCCAGTCTTGGCCCGGTCATCACTAAGGTGGGAAGCTGTCTCTCCATCCCTCTCTATGAGCCCCAAGAAATCAACTATGTGGGATTATGCAAGAATTAACTCGTTATTCATCAGATGATGATAAAGGGTGTCAAATTCCCCCTGAATCTTCCTCTCCTCCAACATTGTATGGAGGCAGTCAAGTTCTCCCTTTCCTATTTTGCTTGTTTGTTTCTTCTTCCTCTTTGTCCAGAGCTATTTCAGTCATAGATAACTCAGACGAAGAAGAATCCATCTTCTCCCACTGCCAAATGCACTGACACTAGACAACTTGCAACAACAGTGGACTGGGATGACTGTTGCTTGAGCATGAGCATAGCATTAAGTGTGCATCACCCATGCCTGTGAGCAGAGTGAGAGTGTCCTGTGAGCGAAGCTAGAGTGTGCATCAGGCCTTAAAATAATATCATTACTGTCATTATCATTGTTATTAACATTATTAATCTTAATCATTCTGCCCTTAGACCCCTTTCATGAAGCTCCTAGAGCTCTGAGGCTACACTTTATGTAGGAGCAAGGAAATACTGGACTCCTTTGAAGTGAAAAGGTACTCCTTTCACCCCATAATGTTGATACAGCCTTGGCAAAGATAACTTCTCACTCAAAGCGTAACCATCTGCAGGTGGAGTCCAGTAACACTAGATTTCCATATAAATCTCTAGACACATTAACACACTGATGAGCTCTTATGAAAATTTTCCAACAGAACTTAGATACCTTGTACTTTGCAAAGGCAGATAACATTAAGCTTTAAAAATAAATCTTTCTAATCAATAAGGCATTTCATGACTTAATATTAACACAGCCAGAGAAGTTTACTACAAATATTAGCAGCATTTGCACAGATCTCTATCTAACAGGATCTAAGTATATTTGACACATGTGAACACTTCTCCTTACTTCCTGTAATCACTGAATATCTTTAAATTCTTAACCTTTTTTAACATAAAAAAATACTAGTTACATATAGTGGGAAAGTTTACCTGATCCCATTCAAATAAGTGATAATCAAGATCTATAATACATCAAAAATGTCTCCAAATTTCTCAAAATAATACTTCAGCAAAATACTAATTAACTTGTGACTTCTACTACTTCTAACCAGTGCAGTGACCTTTCATATCCCATCCTGAAATTGGTTCATTGTATAAGGGAATCTGAACCATTAGTACATTTTGCCACCATTCTCTAATGAGAAAAAAAAACAATGTTTTTTAAAAATTAGCTGCCTCTTAAACTTCCATTCTGTAAGTCCACTACAAATCAGTTTCCTTAGAAAAAAAAAAAAAAAGATAAAAACTTCAGCAACAGATAGCTTCAAATAGACAACAACATTCATACTTTTATAACAATGTGTAAGTGTCCTAAACATGAAACTAAAATAATTCTAAACCTACTTTAAATATATAGATAATCTTGAGAAGTCCTTCATCAGTAAAAAACATTTGAACTTACATCTATTATGATTCTTGGGTCAATTATGATACAAAAAATAAATCCTAAAGGGATCTCTCAACATACAGTAAAACCTGTTATCTGTAATCTGAGACAATGAAATGTTGTCCAACTTTATGTTCTTCAATTTTGGTTGGCAACCTTCCAATAGCCCCCCAAAATTCAAAAAATTAAAAAGGATACATAAAAATATTTTCAATTGCATAAACATGGTACTGCAGTGATAAGGGTACTCACTATTTGGTGTTTTGTGGTGCTGGTGACTATTTACAGTCTTCCATGTCCTTTCTGTAGTGATGCTGTGAACTGGTCTTGCACATTTGTCTATTTTGTGCACCCTTGATTACTAGTGTGGACAATGTCCCCTTTCAAGCACTGCCAGCAATTTCCTGACAGCTCCTCGAAACCATTTCTGTCCTGCATGAAGCACGAGAGAGAGAGAGAGAGAGAGAGAGAGAGAGAGAGAGAGAGAGAGAGAGAGAGAGAGAGAGAGAGAGAGAGAGAGAGAGAGAGAGAGAGAGAGATCCAAGATGCTGACTAAGGGTGAGCACAAGGTGGCACTTGTAAAGAACTTCACCATCAGCATAATGACTATTTACAATATCACCAAACAGCAGACAAAGATCCAAGCATTTTGAAGTGCTTAATGCTTACATACATTAGTATTTCCTATATCAAAAATACTTACAAATAAGTAAAATATCTTAATCGTGTGTGGCAGAAAGTGTGTCGAAACATCGGTGAAGGTTGGTGTGGGAGGTAAGTGTGGGTCACAAGTGGAGTGCGCCACTTTCCTGCAAGTGAATCTGTCTCATAATTAGCATCACTGTGTGTGGATCTGTGCTACTTGTGCAACTTAGGTTTATCTGCTAATGTGATGTTCCTGAAACTCGCCAGGTTTGTGTTTGTAATATGGTATCCAAACATCTAACAATATCTTTTCATATCCCAGTTAAATGGAAGAGAACCTTTCTGACCTTTGAAACAAAGCTAGAAATCTTGCACAAACTGATGCTGATGAAGAGGCATCAGTGCTTAGGCATGATAACAATCACAGGGCATCTACAATCTGCAGCATACAGACAAATAGAGAGAAAATTCAAAGTGCGGTGATCCACTCCACTCTCCTATCTACCAAGGTAACCACAGGAGTTAGAAATCTTTTTATGAAGAGGATGGAGAAAATGTTTCAGTATACATAAAGCATGAGATGATGAACAAATACAGCCTTAGTAATCGTTAGCTCAGGTCCATAGCTCTGAACAATATTAACATTTATGTAAAGGAGATAATGTAGCTGAGCCAGAGCAATTTCAAGCAAGTAAAGAATGGCTCGATAAATTTATTCAACATCAGAAGCTACATGATGTGAGGTAATGAGAAAATCTGTCAATGCTATGTGTGATTTCTCTTTGTGCAAGGTTTTTGCAGAACATAACCCCACATCAAGAGAGAGATGGACGATTTCAGAATCATTTAACATATCAAAAAAATCTTAATTGCTGAAATTTGTGTTATATGGAAAGGCTAATTTTCCCAAGCATTTTGGATAACAGGTTTTAGTGTACATCGCTAGTCTTGGCTAACCCACATGAATAATAAGATAAACTATGAGGTGGGTTTGTTCCACCACTTCTAAGTCTACTAACAAAACAAAATACACTTGCCCTACAATGATTACCTAGTTTGATGGATTTTGGTTCTTATGAAGATGAATGACATATACTGCAATAAATTTCACTATACACACAATAATATCACACCAGTAATACTCTGAGACATATCATGGAAGAGAAAAAAAGAGAAGAAAAAATGCAACATGATTCCACATAACACTTAAGCTGAATACACTTTTATGTAATGCATGTTCTATAAATTTCTCTTTAAAATACAACAGATTCTTCATTTCACTTAGTGTGTATCACAATTCAAGAATGTGACCTAGTGAGCACAATTAATGAAGCATTAATTAGTTTTCCTTAAAAGAGTACAGATCTCATACAGCAAGTCTATCAATGCAATCCCATAAAACTCCAGATATGACTATCTTTCAAATTCTAACAATATCAAATCTACATACAAAAAATATATACCAGTTCATCTAACACATGAAATAACTCCAATGTTCATTTTACATATCAAATTTCTCCAAGATGAAGTCTGAGAGCTTCAGCAGCTTATATATGTTACTGAAGAAACATATGCATACATTAAAACATATATATATTCATACATATTTGCCATTTCCCACATCAGCGAGGTAGCATTAAGAACAGAGGACTGAGCCTTAGAGGGAACATCCTCACTTGGCTTCCTTCTCTGTTCCTCCTTTTGGAAAATTATACCTAATTGCCATCTCCTGCATTACGAGGTAGCGCAAGGAAACAGACGAAAGAATGGCCCAGTCCACCCACATACACACTATCTCACTAACACGAGAAATGGCGAATAGTATGAAAGAATATATAAATATATTTTTTCATACTATTCACCATTTCCCGCATTAGCAAGGTAGCGTTAAGAACAGAGGACTGGGCCTTTGAGGGAATATCCTTACCTGGCCCCCTTCTGTGTTCCTTCTTTTGGAAAATTAAAAAAAAAACGAGAGGGGAGGATTTCCAGCCACACGCTCCCTCCCCTTTTAGTCGCCTTCTATGACACACAGGAATATGTGGGAAGTATTCTTTCTCCCCTATCCCCAGGGGTAGTTGAGAGAAAAATGTGAATAAGAGCAAGAGTCTTAGGTACAGTAGGGTTGAGAGTCAAGTCAATTGGGAGGTAAGTTTAAATGGAGAAAAACTGGAGGAAGTGAAGTGTTTTAGATATCTGGGAGTGGATTTGGCAGCGGATGGTACCATGGAAGCGGAAGTGAATCATAGGGTGGGGGTGGGGGCGAAAATTCTAGAAGCCTTGAAGAATGTGTGGAAGTCGAGAACATTAACTCAGAAAGCAAAAATGGGTATGTTTGAAGGAATAGTGGTTCCAACAATGTTGTATGGTTGCGAGGCGTGGGCTATGGATAGAGTTGTGCGCAGGAGGGTGGATGTGCTGGAAATGAGATGTTTGACGACAATATGTGGTGTGAGGTGGTTTGATCGAGTAAGTAATATAAGGGTAAGAGAGATGTGTGGTAATAAAAAGAGTGTGGTTGAAAGAGCAGAGAAGGGTGTTTTGAAATGGTTTGGTCACATGGGGTGAATGAGTGAGGAAAGGTTGGCCAAGAGGATATATGTGTCAGAGGTGGAGTGAACGAGGAGAAGTGGGAGACCAAATTGGAGGTGGAAGGATGGAGTGAAAAAGATTTTGAGTGATCGGGGCCTAAACATGCAGGAGGGTGAAAGGCATGCAAGGAATAGAGTGAATTGGAACAATGTGGTATACCGGGGTCGATGTGCTATCAATGGATTGAAACAGGGCATGTGAAGCGTCTGGGGTAAACCATGGAAAGTTCTGTGGGGCCTGGATATGGAAAGGGTGCTGTGGTTTCTGTGCATTATTACATGACAGCTAGAGACTGAGTGTGAACGAATGGGGCCTTTGTTGTCTTTTCCTTGCACTACCTCGCACACATGAGGGGGGAGGGGGTTGTTATTCCATGTGTGGCTAGGTGGCGATGGGAATGACTAAAGGCAGACAGTATGAGTTATGTACATATGTATATATGTATATGTCTGTGTGTGTGGATATATATGTGTACATTGAGATGTATAGGTATGTATATTTGCGTGTGGGGACGTGTATGTATATACATGTGTATGGGGGTGGGTTGGGCCATTTCTTTCATCTGTTTCCTTGCGCTACCTCGCAAACACGGGAGACAGCGGCAAAAAAAAAAAAGAAAGAAAAAAAAAAGGCGTCCTAGGTTCGTCTCTTCGATGTATATCAGCTGACTGTTATATTCCTCTCTTGTGTCTCCCCTGATGATGTGATTATTACACGAAAGTGCACTTGGGAACTTTTCGTGTTTCATTTTCCCCGTGGACTTGTAGGAATATCTTGATCACGCGCAAAATTGTGATCCTTTCCAATATATATATATATATATATATATATATATATATATATATATATATATATATATATATATATATATATATATATATATATATATCCTTCCAAAACATCTTTTTATTCTCCCTAAAATTTAATGATACTCTCTCACCCCAACTTTCATTTATCCTCTTTTTCAACTCTTGCACCTTTCTCTTGACCTCCTGTCTCTTTCTTTTATACATCTCCCAGTCATTTGCATTACTTCCCTGCAAGAATCGTCCAAATGCCTCTCTCTTCTCTTTCACTAACAATCTTACTTCTTCATCACACCACTCACTACCCTTTCTAATCTGCCCACCTCTCGCCTTTCTCATGCCACAGGCATATTTTGCGCAAGCCATCACTGCTTCCCTAAATACATCCCATTCCTCCCCCACTCCTCTTACATCATTTGCTCTCACCTTTTTCTATTCTGCACTCAATCTCTCCTGGTACTTCCTTACACAAGTCTCCTTTACAAGCTCACTTACTCTCACCACTCTCTTCACCCCAACGTTCTTTCTTCTTTTCTGAAAACCGCTACAAATCTTCACGTTCACCTCCACAAGATAATGATCAGACATCCCTCCTATTGCCCCTCTCAGCACATTAACATCCAAAAGTCTCTCTTTCACATGCCAATCAATTAACACGTAATCCAGTAACGCTCTCTGGCCATCTCTCCTACTTACATACATATACTTATGTATATCTCTCTTTCCAAACCAGGCATTCCCATTAACCAGTGCTTTTTCAGCACACAAATCTACAAGCTCTTCACCATTTCCATTCACAAACCTGAACACTCCATGTACACCAATTATACCCTCAACTGCCTCATTACTCACCTATGCATTCAAATCACCCATCACTATAACCCATTCTTGTGCATCAAAGCTGCTAATACACTCCCTCAGCTTCCCCCAAAACACTTGCCTCTCATGATCTTTCTTCTCATGACCAGGTGCATAGGTACCAATAATCACCCATCTCTCTCCATCCACTTTCAGTTTTATCCATATCATTCTAGAGTTTACTTTCTTACACTCTATCAGATACTCCCACCATTCCTCCTTCAGGAGTAGTGCTACTCCTTCTTTTGCTCTTGTCCTCTCGCCAACCCCGGTTACTCCCAAGACATTCCCAAACCACTCTTCCCCTTTACCCTTGAGCTTCGTTTAACTCAGAGCCAAGACATCCAGGTTCCTTCCTCAAACATGCTACCTATCTCTCCTTTTTTCTCATCTTGGTTACATCCACACACATTTAGACATCCCAATCTCAGCCATTGAGGAGGATGAGTACTCCCTGCATGACTCCTTCTGTTTCCCCTTTTAGAAAGTTAAAATACAAAGAGGGGAGGGTTTCTAGCCTCCCGCTCCTGTCCCCTTTAGTTGCCTTCTACGACACGCGGGGAATGTGTAAGACAAGAACAAATGGGAACATCAGTAAAGGGAGCTAATGGGGAGGTAATAACAAGAAGTGGTTATGTGAGAAGGAGATGGAGTGAGTATTTTGAAGGTTTGTTAAATGTGTGTGATGATAGAGTGGCAGATATAGGGTGTTTTGGTCGAGTGAGTATTTTGAAGGTTTGTTAAATGTGTGTGATGATAGAGTGGCAGATATAGGGTGTTTCGATCATGGTGGTGTGCAAAGTGAGAGGGTCAGGGAGAATGGTTTGGTAAACAGAGAAGATCTTCGGTAGTGAAAGCTGTGCAGAAGATGAAACCTGGCAAGGCAGCGGGTTTGGATGATATTTCAGTGGAATTTATCAAAAAGGGGGGTGACTGTGATGTTGAATGGATGGTAAGGATATTTAATGTATGTATGGTTCATGGTGAAGTGCCTGAGGACTGGCAGAATGCATGCATAGTGCCACTGTACAAAGGCAAAGGGGATAAAGGTGAGCGTTCAAATTACAGAGGTATAGGTTTGTGCCTGAGGATTGGCAGAATGCATGCATAGTGCCACTGTACAAAGGCAAAGGGGATAAAGGTGAGTGTTCAAATTACAGAGGTATAGGTTTGTTGAGTATTCTTGGGAAATTATATGGGAGGGTATTGATTGAGAGGGTAAGGCATGCACAGAGCATCAGATTGGGGAAGAGCAGTTGGTTTCAGAAGTGGTAGAGGAAGTGTAGATCAGGTGTTTGCTTTGAAGAATGTATGTGAGAAATACTTAGAAAAGCAAATGGATTTGTATTTATGGATCTAGAGAAGGCATATGACAGAGTTGATAGAAATGCTCTGTAGAAGATATTAGGAGTATATGGTGTGGGAGGTAAGTTGCTAGAAGCAGTGAAAAGATTTTATCAAGGATGTAAGGCATGTGTACGAGTAGGAAGAGAAGAGAGTGAATGGTCCCCTGTGAATGTCGGTTTGCGGCAGGGGTGCGTGATGTATCCATGGTTGTTTAATTTGTTTATGGATGGTGTTGTTAGGGAGGTGAATGCAAGAGTTTTGGAGAGAGGGGCTAGTATGCAACCTGTTGTCGATGAGAAGGCTTGGGAAGTGAGTCAGTTGTTGTTCGCTGATGATACAGCGCTGGTGGCTGATTTGGGTGAAAAACTGCAGAAGCTGGTGACTGAGTTTGGTAAAGTGTGTGAAAGAAGAAAGCTGAGAGTAAATGTGAATAAGTGCAAGGTTATTAGGTTCAGTAGGGTTGAAGGACAAGTCAATTGGGAGGTAAGTTTGAATGGAGGAAAACTGGAGGAAGTGAATTTGTTTTAGATATCTGGGAGTGGATTTGGCAGTGGATGAAACCATGGAAGCAGAAGTGGGTCACAGGGTGGGGGAGGGGCGAAGGTTCTGGAAGCATTGAAGAATGTGTGGAAGGTGAGAATGTTATCCCAGAGAGCGAAAATGGTTGTTTGAAGGAATTTTGGTTCCAACAATGTTATATGGTTGCAAGGCGTGGGCTATAGATAGGGTTGTGCGGAGGAGGGTGGATGTATTGGAAATGTGATGTTTGAGGACAAAATATGGTGTGAGGTGGTTTGATCGAGTAAGTAATAAAAGGGTAAGAGAGATGTGTGGTAATAAAAAGAGTGTGGTTGAGAGAGTAGAAAAGGGTGTATTGAAATGGTTTGGTCACATGGAGAGAATGAGTAAGGAAAGATTGACAAAGAGGATATATGTGTCAGAAGTGGAGGGAATGAGGAGATGTGGGAGACCAAACTGGAGGTGGAAGGATATAGTGAAAAAGATTTTGATCGATCAGAGCCTGAACATACATGAGGGTGAAAGGCATGCAAGAAATAGAGTGAATTGGAAAAATGTGGTATACTGGGGTCGACGTGCTGTCAATGGACTGAACCAGGGCATGTGAAGTGTCTGAGGTAAACTATGGAAAGTTTTGTGGGGCCTGGATGTGGAAAGGGAACTGTGGCTTTGGTGCATTACACATGACAGCTAGAGACTGAGTGTGAAAGAATGTAGCCTTTGTTGTCTTTTCCTAGCACTACCTCACACGCGTGGGGGGCAGGGGGTGCTGTTTTTCATGTGTGGCAGGGTGGAGACGGGAATGGATGAAGGCAGCAAGTATGAATATGTACATGTGTATATATGTATATGTCTGTCTATATATATGCATGTATATGTTGAAATGTATAGGTATGTATATATGCATGTGTGGGCGTTTATATATATATATACAAGTGTTTTTGGGTAGGTTGGGCCATTCTTTCTTCTGTTTCCTTTCGCTACCTCACTAATGCAGGAGACAGCGATTAAATATAATAATAAAAAAAACATATATATGTGACCTGTTCTTCAAATGAATTACCTGCAATCCTGAAGTACTTAACTCGTTGAAAATTCAAGTGTGGTTCTTTAGAAAACTGTAAAAGTTAACTGTATCTCCTACAAAATATCAACAAGGTCCCAAGTAGCCAACTTAGGTGTGGAACACATGGCCATCACCACAGATGCCCCTGATCTTTCCTCTTCAGCTGATAAACACAATCCTACAGCCATGTTGTATAAAGCTACACCCATCTGAAAAATATATTTGTCAATGGTAGTTAAAAAGAACTGGAATTATCTTACTTCCAATATAATCACTTCAGACACATCAAATCTCTAAAACTATAATGAAAATATAAACTAACATTATAAAAGCATCATGAGCTGAAGACATGTCCAAGTTAAGCCTAATTATCACAGTGGAGAAATCAATAAGAATATGCAGGATAGAGGCTGCTCCCATTACAATCTTTGTTTACCATTTATATCATTCAGTTTTACGCACACAGTAATATGCACTGCTATGATGTGCTCCACATTATAATGACTGACTAAAAATTTCATGAGAAGTTGGCTGTGAGCAAGATAATCAACCAGAGCAAGGCTATGAAGATCATGGCCTAATGTGTGACATATAATGTATGATGTTATATCGGGAATTCATTTTTCAATCAGATAATGATCTTGGATTTTTTCTGGTGAAACCACTAGGAAAAGACAACAAAGGCCACATTCATCCACACTCAGTCTCTAGCTGTCATGTATAATGCATCAAAACCACAGCTATATTACTGGGTTACAATAAACTGGATTTCTTATGAAATCACTCATAAGAAATACATTGTGAAAAACTTTTACTGATAAATTCTGACATGCCCATTTTTTCCTCAACTAATACAAAACAACTAGACAAGTCAGTGGGAAAGACCTAAGAACAAGGGACATGATCAATTGCCACCATTTCTGTGCATGCTATTTTTTTTCAATGTCCATACAAAAGCAACTGTTTATTGGCGAGCCAGATGAAGAAAATACACTTTGGTGTTAGACATTCATTATGCTTAGCAAGACTACCATTACTATATCACTGACCTGGTTATTTATCTTCCATTCCTGAGAACCACCCATTTCATGGCACTTCCCTATCCGTGGTCGTTGTTCTGAGGCTTCAAGGCACAGCAGCTGCGCTAGTACAAGCTCATTACGGTCTGTCTGATAGAAACTCTGACGGTTCCATTCTATGCATTCAGACATTACCAGTTTGGATCCTTTCTTTGAAACATCTTCCTCTGATTCTATACAGAGGTTGCTTCCAGTCAAACGTATCTGGAATTGATGTATATATATTTTTGACCACTTAAATGTGACAGAATTTCCAATACATGAGATTTAGAGAAATGAACCTTCATTCCGAGTGTAGATGAGAGTGGAAAAATATTGTTAGACCCAGAAAATATGATAATGAAGGCTAAGATGGTGGCAGAGTGGAATGGATTGGAATAAGAATTACTGGCAGGGAGAGGGAGGAAGGGTACTATGTCACACTCAAAAATATTTGATACAACAATTGTTGACAAATCACAGGTAATGCAGAATTTACATAACCCTTCATAACCCAGGAATTTTCTAAAGACACCACTAGCAGTGGCCCAAGCTTAAAATCCCCCATGGTGTTATCTCCCAATGGAAACATCAAACAATCTCTGGCAGCCTTGAAACCTGGAGCAGTCTTTCCTTTCTTACTAATGAAGACTGATAGTCTTTTCCACATAAGTGGTCTCTCACACTGAACATTTGTCGAGGCATGTGATGAACTTCCTCAATATTTTTCTCTAAGCTTGAAATAATTGGTAAAAGCAAGACTTAAGTGTGGTGAGTGAGAGTTCTCTCACAATTGTTTTTTTTACAAGCTGTCAAGCTGACTGGCAGTAAGTGGAATATGAATCAACATGCTCCTTGCTAGAGGGTGAGATATGAATCAAAGGGTGTTTTGCTGTGACAGTATTGTGCGGTGCATTATTACTAAAAATCCATAACCCACCTTGAATATTTCAAGACAAAAGATTATGTTATATGTTAAATTAAGAACAGGAATGTTAGGAAGAGAAATCTTTTTCAAGTCTGTCACAACTCAAAAGGCTTCTGTGTTGTTACTGAAGCCTGTACCCTAATTCTCTAATGCCTTAGTTAAAAAAAGAAGTTGCAAATCAACCATTTGCAAAGCAAACATTCATGGTATTTAGAGTGAGGGCAGAGAAAAATGATATGGTAAAAATATATGTAATGAAGACCTCAAAATAATGAGAATTCAATCCTGACCTGCCATTTATGTGTGTAATTCCTTGAACGTTTATTCCAAGGCTGGAAAGGCTTGGCACCAATAAACGGCTGGTCTAGGCCCTTCCCTCCATTTTTTGTTTCTTCCCCAGGAAGATCAAGCTCAGGGTAGACCGTAGACAAGTACCATGAAAATGGTTTGCACTGGAGATTTTCTCGAAGCTTTATCCTTTCTGAAACATCACCATACTCCACTTTATCTGCCCCTGAGCGAGTTTTGAAGAAATGTTCCTGAAAATAAAAAGATAAATGAATCATGGCTTGGAAAGGTAAAGTTACTATAAAATTAGATTACAAATGACTGTACACAGTGAAAGTTTACTTTCGGCAGAAATCTACAATTCAAAGAGATTTTTCAGCATCTTAAATCATAGTGATTCTCTTTTTAATGCTGGAGGCTCCAATCACAAACAAAGTCCAAATCAAGGTCAGGCCTTAACTGAAATATAGAAAGGTTAATGGAGGGGAAAAGAGGAGACAAAGGAAAGTATTTATGAACTTTGGAGGAAGTGTAAAACCAATCCCTATAGTCAATGTTGAAATCCTCCAAGTAGAGGATTTCGACTTGCAGATGGGAGGGTGCCATAGTCTCATGGCGGTTCAGATAGTCAAAGAAAGATATAAAATTTGAAGAATTATGAGAGCAATTGGTGTACCAAAGGAAAAATGTGGTACATGGGAGACAGACCTTGTGCTAGATAACATATCAGTTTGGGAATTAAAATTCCTTGAGGCATGCATCAGTGTGATGTTAGAATATGCACAGACACCACCTTTGAACAGGAGTCATGAGTGGAGATTATAGTTGGATACGAAAAAGGGGCAAGTGAGAAGAACTTTAGACACTTGGGTCTCAGAGTGCAGTACAATATTAGGAGAGGTACACACCTATATACAGAATACCTAATATACTTTCCATCAAGCAAGAAAGTACAGCACCTATGGGAAAGTGGGGATGTTTTTGATGTTTTTTGTAATAAGTTTCATGAAAAATCAAGTACAAAAGGCAGTTTCATTTGCATTTATGGCATATGACAGTTACATCTCTTAGCAATTTTGTCTTCAGGTTTTAAAGTTCCATGAAAATATGTCTAGGAGGAACACATTTTTTCAAATGGCCTTAGATGTACTGTCTGAAATATCCTCACAAAGCAGTTGTTACAGACACAAGGGGTGGATGAAGCAGACAACAATAATTACCTTGCCTAAATTTAAGCATAAGCAAGTTAGAATAACTAATAAGCAAGTATTCACATATGCCAAACCATTTATTGCATGAACAAAATAAAATACTATACTTCCCTGGGGTAGGGTAGAAAGAATTGTTAAGGTATTCCCTGTGTCCTAGGAGACTCAAAAGGGTGGGAGTGGGAGGGGCTGAAAACTCCCTTCTTATATTTCAGTTCCTAAAAGGGGAAACTGAAGAAGGAGCCAGGCATGGAGTGCTCATTCTCCTCGAAGGTGTCTAAATGCATGTGGATGTAACCAAGATGAGAAGAAAGCAGAGATAGGTAGTATGTTTGAGAAAAGATTCCCAAATGTTTTGGCTCTGAGTGAGACAAAGCTCAAGGGTAAAGGGTAAGATTGGTTTGGAAACATTATAGAAGTAAAGTCAGGGGTTGGTGAGAGGAGAAGAGCTAAGGTAGGAGTAGCACTAATCCTGGAGCAGGAACTGTGGGAGTGTGTGTCAGAATTTATGTAAATTCTAGACTGATGTGGATAAAAGTGTAAGTGGATGGTGAAAGATGGGTAATTAGTGCTTATGCATCCTGGCCAAGAGAAGAAAGATCAAGAGAGGCAAATGTTATGGGAGGAGCCAAGTATGTCAGTGGTTTTGATGTAAGAGAACTGGTATCAGTAATGGGTGATTTAAAAAAAAGATTTTGAGTAATTGGGGCTTGAACATGCAGGAGAGTGAAAGGCATGCATGGGATAGAGAGAACTGGAATGATGTGGTATACTGGTGTCAACATGGTGTCAATGGACTGAACCAGGGAATGTGAAGTGTCCAGGGTAAACCATGGAAAGATTTGATGGGCCTGGATGTGGATAAAATGCTGTGGTTTCGGTGTATTACACAACATGATTGCTAGAGAATGGATGTGAGTGAACATGATTTTTTTTTCGTTTGTTCCTGGCATTACCTCACTAACACAGGAAATGGCAATCAAGTATGAAAAAATATACTTCCAAACATGAGAAATGTTACATCTGTAATTCAGAATCTGAGAAATGATAATTCTGTACTTCTAAAAAAAAAGTGAAATCAAACACTCAATCTTCCAACCATAAAAATTACAACACTTTCAAAAATTTATCATCTATTACCTCTTTTATCACATAATGTCACCAGGGAAACTAAAACTGTTTCTGTAACATGCCTACTTTCTCTTTACGATATGATTAATAGGACTTGGCAGCATTCCCATTCCATTGTTTCTTTTGAACAGACAAATCATCAGGTTATACTGGAGGAAATAATAAAAAAAACCTGCTTCTTTTCCCTTATGTTATTTTACAAAATACCAGAAAAAGTTGCATTCCTTAATATTAGTGTGGATAGTTGGAGTTCATGGAGGAGGATGCTAGCAGCAAGGATTCTCTACACTTGTGCATGTATAACGTGATACTGTTTTTTTTCTCGGTGATTTTTCTATTGACATACACCTGAATACATTACCATTTTCTGGTTTTCTTTACATCTGTGATTTTCCACGTCCCTTATATACCATTTAAACATTTCTACTTATTACATGTATTTCTATGGTATATACTCTATCTGTGTACATATTCATATAACAGAACATTTTCAATGCAAATAAATGAAAAACTTCATAATAAAAAAATAAACATTAATATATGAGAAACTGCTTTCCTTTACACTGTAATTTGATGACAACCGTTGCTGAAAAATTCTGGCTTCCTTCCCAAATGACAATGAAATACCTGATGTAAAATTCTGGCTTCCTTTCCCAACAACACAATTTACCTTTGATGATTTATGGTGGTGTGATAGTCATTTGTGTTGTTTGGTTGTTAATAAAACAAAAGGAAAGAAAAAAAAATATGGCATATCAATGCATAAAATGAGTATATACATCATTTAATTATTTATTCATTATACCTGATAGCCGTTTTCTGGATCAGCAAGGTACCACCAGAAAACAGAAGAAGAATGGCCCATCCACTCATATACACACATATATATGCATAAATGCCCATACATATACAGGAAACAGCATCGCTACCCCCTGCTTCAGCGAGGTAGCACCAGGAAAACAGACAAAAATGGCCACATTTCGTTCACACTCAGTTTCTAGCTGTCGTGTGTAACAGGAAACAGAAGAAGAATGGCCCATTCACTCATATACACACAAATATATACATAAATGCCCATACACGCACATATGCATGCACATAACATATACACATACACAGACATATATAAAAAAAAACCAAAAAACAGACATATATATTACATATATCCATAGCCCATGCCTCGCAACCATACAACATTGTTGGAACCACTATTCCTTCAAACATACCCATTTTTGCTTTCCGAGATAATGTTCTTGACTTCCAAACATTCTTCAAGGCTCCCAGGATTTTCACCCCCTCCCCCACCCTATGATTCACTTCCGCTTCCATGGTTCCATCCGCTGCCAGATCCACTCCCAGATATCTAAAACACTTTACTTCCTCCAGTTTTTCTCCATTCAAACTTACCTCCCAATTGACTTGACCCTCAACCCTACTGTACCTAATAACCTTGCTCTTATTCACATTTACTCTTAACTTTCTTCTTTCACACACTTTACCAAACTCAGTCACCACCTTCTGCAGTTTCTTACATGAATCAGCCACCAGCGCTGTATCATCAGCGAACAACAACTGACTCACTTCCCAAGCTCTCTCATCCACAACAGACTGCATGTTTGCCCCTCTTTCTAAAACTCTTGCATTCACCTCCCTAACAACCCCATCCATAAACAAATTAAACAACCATGGAGACATCACACACCCCTGCCGCAAACCTACATTCACTGAGAACCAATCACTTTCCTCTCTTCCTACACGTACAAATGCCTTACATCCTCAATAAAAACTTTTCACTGCTTCTAACAACTTTCCTCCCACACCATATATTCTTAATACCTTCCAAAGAGCATCTCTATCAACTCTATCATATGCCTTCTCTAGATCTATAAGTGCTACATACAAATCCATTTGTTTTTCTAAGTATTTCTCACATACATTCTTCAAAGCAAACACCTGATCCACACATCCTCGACCACTTCTGAAACCACACTGCTCTTCCCCAGTCTGATGCTCTGTACATGCCTTCACCCTCTCAATCAATACCCTCCTTTCGGGCATTATTGCATGACAGCTAGAGACTGAGTGTGAACGAATGGGGCCTTTGTTGTCTTTTCCTAGTGCTACCTCACACACATGAGGGGGGGAGGGGGATGTTATTCCATGTGTGGCGAGGTGGCGATGGGAATGAATAAAGGCAGACAGTGTGAATTGTGTGCATGTGTATATATGTATGTGTCTGTGTGTGTATATATATGTGTACATTGGGATGTATGGGTATGTATATTTGTGTGTGTGGACGTGTATGTATATACTTGTGTATGGGGGTGGGTTGGGACATTTCTTTCGTCTGTTTCCTTGCGCTACCTTGCAAACGCGGGAGACAGCGACAAAGCAAAACAATAATAATAATAATAATAATAATAATAATAATAATAATAATAATAATTTTTTTTTCTAATAATAATAATAATAATAATAATAATAATAATAATTTTTTTTTCTAATAATAATAATAATAATAATAATAATAATAATATGTATAGGTATGTATATATTGCGTGCGTGGATGTGTATGTATATACATGTGTATGTGGGTGGGTTGGGCCATTCTTTCATCTGTTTCCTTGCACTACCTCGCAAACACGGGAGACAGCGACAAAGCAAAATAATAATAATAATAATAATAACATACACAGACATATACATATATACACATGTACATAATTCATACTTGCTGCCTTTATTCATTCCCATCACCACCCTACCACACATGAAATGACACCCTAATCCCCCACACATGCACGAGGTAGCGCTAGGAAAAGACAACAAGGCCACATTCGTTCACACTCAGTCTCGAGCTGTCATGTATAATGCACCGAAACCACAGCTCCCTTTCCACATAAAGGCCCCATAAAATTTTCCATGGTTTACCCTAGACGATTCACATGCCCTGGTTCAATCCATTGACGGCATGTCGACCCCGATATACCACATTGTATGTATCTGTGTATAAGTATGTATATCTATGTATGTGTATATGTTGATATGTATATGTGTGTGTATGGGCATTTATGTATACCTATATGTATATGAGTGGATGGGCCATTCTTTGTCTCCTGGTGCTACCTTGCTGATGTGGGAAACTGAGATCAAGTATAATAAATAAAACTATTTACAAATAATGAAAATAACTTAAAACATTTGTGCCATAAAAAGAGCACTAACCCTTCCATGAAGGTTAGGTGGTGAAGTAAGCATGGGTCCAACTCTCGTGAGCAAAAACCAAAGTAATACCAACAGATGAGGGAAAAGGAACCAACACTGCAGCATAAGGCAAGAGGGTCAAGTTTGGAAGTTAGCCTGGGACAGTTTATAATTTGGACTGCTTCCGACTCAACTCTGTCAAGTGAAGATGAAGAGAAAGAATCACCACAGATGTGAGAGCAATACTCCATACAAGGATGAACCATCCTTTGTATAAATGAAGCAACTGTCCAGAATAATAGATGTTTTGACATCTAAACAGGACATCCGGTTTAGGCAGACTCAACTATCCCATAATGTGGGGTTTCTAAGAAAGTGTGGATATTACAGTGATACCAAGTATGTTTGTTGAGTAAAGAGTTGAAATTATACATTATGTTTGTCAACATGGCATCCAAACATCCAACAACATCTCCTACCCTAAAACCAGCAGTAAATTGGAAGAGAACCTTTTTGACCTTACAAACTAAGCTAAAAATCTTACATGCTGATGCTGATAAGGGAGCATCAGTGCTAGGGCTTGCTTACAACCTGGATGAATCTACAATCCAAAACATAAAGAAGACTGCAGAGAAAATTTGAAGAGCTGTGGTTCACTCTACTCCACTGTCTGCCAAGGTTAGAATTACACTTATAGAGAAGGTGGAGAAAATTTTCTCTTTATAAATACAACATGAGGCACAGCCTTCAGCTCACATCTAAAGCTCTAAAGATTTATGAGCAATGAAGTAAAGAAGACAATTCAGCTTAGCCAGACATTTCAAGCAAGTAAAGGATGGCTTGATAAGTTTACTTGACAAGAGAAAATAGATAACATGATGGTAAGCAGAGAACCTGCCACTGTAATATGCAATTTCTTTGTGTGAGGTCTTTGCAGAACAAAATCTTCCACATATAGCAAGGATAGGGCAATTTCCAAATTATTTAATACATTTTACTTGAATACCTGGAATCTTTATTATCTGAAATAGCCAGTATCCCCAAGTATTTAGGACAACAGAGGTTTTACTGTATATGCCTTTATTCTTATACTGGTTCCTTCAAATCTCAGCAGAATGCTAAGACTAAGCAGAAAGAGGTTACAACTCCACCAATCACCTTTAAAAGAAATTCACAAAGGCATAAAATGACAAACACCTGCTCATTTGCCAAGATTTTGCTGGAGTGGTGGTTGTTTGTCAATAAAAGAGAAGAGTATAAAAGAGAACAAATAATTGTCTTTTCGAACACCCTTACCTTATATTCATCCATCCATACATGTGCCACTCTTAATGAATTCCGCAAGAGAGAATCTTGTCCACCTGGTCCACCATAAGGACGTCGGCGACGAAAAATATGCCCCACACGAGAACATGGAATTATCTCCAGCACACCACCGCACATCCATATCTTTGAAAAATGAGGGAAAATAGTAAATGAAAACACATCGGTAAAGACAAAATATACTATTGTCATAAATATTAATCATCCTAATATGAAAATTAAATCCTGACTTCAAAATCCTCACCCTAAATGACATTTCCAGGTTTTCTCCACCCCAGACATCCATTCCTGTATCATACTCTCCAAGTTCCTTGAAATAGTTGTAATCAATAGCAAAAAGTCCTCCTGCCATTGTGGGGGATCTGCAACATTAAGAAAAATGCATTATGTAATATATTATTATCATTATACTTAATTGCTGTTTCCCGCATCAGAGGAAGTGCAAGGAAACAGACGAAGAATAGCCCAACCCCTCATATACACATATGTATACATAAACACCCATACATGCACATATACATTTTAACATATACATACATATACATTTTAACGTATATATACATATGCATACACAGACATATACCTATATACACATGTACATATTCATACTTGCTGCCTTCATCCATTCACATTGCCACCCCGCCACACAGGAAATAGCATTGCTAACCACCCCATTTCAGCAAGGTAGCACTAGGAAAACAGACAAAAAGGGCCACATTTGTTCAGAATCAGTCTCTGGCTGTCATGTGTAATGCACTGACACCACTGCTACCTATCCACATCCAGGGCCCAAAGACCTTTCCATGGTTTACCCCAGTTGCTTCCCATGCCCTAGTTTGGTCCATTCACAGCACGTTGACCCTGGTACATCACATCATTCCAATTCACTCTGTTCCTTGCACGCCTCTCACCCTCCTGTATGTTCAGGCCCCGATCGCTCAAAATCTTTTTCACTCCATCCTTCCACCTCCAATTTCATCTCCTGCTTCTCCTTGTTCCCTCCACCTCTGACACATATATCCTCTTTGTCAATCTTTCCTCACTCATTCTCTCTAAACCATTTCAACACACCCTCTTCTGTTCTATCAACCACACTCTTTTTATTTCCACACAACTCTCTCACCCTTTCATTACTTACTTGATCAAACCACCTCACACCACATATTGTCCTCAAACATTTCATTTCCAACACATCCATCCTCCTCTGTACAACCCTATATATAGACCATGCCGCACGACCATATAACGCTGTTAGAACTACTATTCCTTCAAACATACCCAATTTTGCTCTCCATGATAACGTTCTCTTTCCACATATTCTTCCTCACTCTCAGAATCTTCGCTTCCTTACAAGGTCTCCACTAAACTATCCTAAATCTAAAAAAATGTCATACCAATAAATTAGAAAGTAATTTTCCAAAGGTTCATAGGAATAGCATTACATGGCTTCATTCTCAAAACAACAATGTCAAAACCTTGAAAAAAAAAAGTTGACACTACAGCTACAGTGCAGTGAATATGATGGCAATCTTGCTGATGTTATCTAAACATTTGAGATACAAATTTTGGACTAACACATATACAAGCAATTATGGAATTAATACTCATTACAATTCCCCCCCCCCCCAAAAAAAAAAAAAATCTTGCCAAGGCACTGACCTAGACAATACAGTAACAGTAAGCCAAACTGTATAAAAACCGAACCTCTCCTAATATGGAAACTACAGTTCTTCATTCTTACATACAAATAAATCTACAAATAACAGCAAGAGCTCTCTTGCACTTCACTAGTATGGCCTGCTTCCTCTGACATAAACAATGCAAAATATCAAAGGGTGTTTGTATAAGACATCTGCTTATCACACAATCAGTACCTACCAAACCCTAAAACATAGCTAGAAACCTTTACTAGAATAATGAATCAGAGTTTGCAAAACCATCAATATTGTCTATTTTCTTCTTTTTCCTCTTCTTTCTAATATTTCCAATGATATCTTAACAACACTTCAATATATGAAGCTGGTTCTTTCACAAATCAGCAGCTTATACCACTGAGATGGCTTTTTCACAACTTAACAGTTATGTGTGGAGATTGAGCTTTTCTGTACTTGCAACTCGGTTTGTGAGTGCTCAGCTAAGGAAGGCATGGCTGTGGCTTCCACCTCTTAGTGTATATATTTTTCCTTCTTTCCTCCTATGGTGATGCCAGATTATTACCATATTTTACAACATGCAAGACACTTTTTCCTAACAAAATGCCCTCAGAGATCACCTAGCATCTCATATGCTGCTGGTTTGGCTTAGGGGGAAGCAGCCACCTACATCAGACTTCAACCCAAGCCCCCTATTGACCACTGGTTCCCTGATGACCCCAGAATGAAATATGTTTGTATATGGTTATAAATCATTATGTAAAGAAGTGAAATCAATGTAAATAGAAAATCCCATGGTTGATGAAATCATGGTGTGGGTTACTTTTCAATATATTCATTTCTTTTTTTCCCAATATTTACTATCAATAATGTTACTACCTACCTGTACAATTATCTGCTGTATCTGTTATATATTTCTTACTGACAAACAAAGCCTCAATGACTTATCAGTACTAAATTGCCAAAAAATTTATCAAAGTTAAATTACATGGTGTAGCACAGGAAGTGGGGCATATGATAATGAATTATCATATGAGGAAAGCAAGTGAAATCTTTTTTTTTTCTTTTTCATACTATTCGCCATTTCCCGCATTAGCGGACTGAGCCTTTGAGGGAATATCCTCACTTGGCCCCCTTCTCGGTTCCTTCTTTTGGAAAACTAAAAACGAGAGTGGAGGATTTCCAGCCCCCTGCTCCCTTCCCTTTTAATCGCCTTCTAAGACATGCAGGGAATACATGGAAAGTATTGTATTCTTTCTCCCCTATCCCCAGGGATAAAAGTGAAATAAAAAGCGAGATATACATAAGTATACATATGTAAGTAGGAGAGATGGCCAGAGAGCGTTATTGGATTACGTGTTAATTGACAGGCGCGCGAAAGAGAGACTTTTGGATGTTAATGTGCTGAGAGGTGCAACTGGAGGGATGTCTGATCATTATCTTGTGGAGGCTAAGGTGAAGATTTGTATGGGTTTTCAGAAAAGTAGAGTGAATGTTGGGGTGAAGAGGGTGGTGAGAGCAAATGAGCTTGGGAAGGAGACTTGTGTGAGGAAGTACCAGGAGAGACTGAGTACAGAATGGAAAAAGGTGAGAACAATGGAAGTAAGGGGAGTGGGGGAGGAATGGGATGTATTTAGGGAATCAGTGATGGATTGCGCAAAAGATGCTTGTGGCATGAGAAGAGTGGGAGGTGGGTTGATTAGAAAGGGTAGTGAGTGGTGGGATGAAGAAGTAAGATTATTAGTGAAAGAGAAGAGAGAGGCATTTGGACGATTTTTGCAGGGAAAAAATGCAATTGAGTGGGAGATGTATAAAAGAAAGAGACAGGAGGTCAAGAGAAAGGTGCAAGAGGTGAAAAAGAGGGCAAATGAGAGTTGGGGTGAGAGAGTATCATTAAATTTTAGGGAGAATAAAAAGATGTTCTGGAAGGAGGTAAATAAAGTGCGTAAAACAAGGGAACAAATGGGAACTTCAGTGAAGGGCGCTAATGGGGAGGTGATAACAAGTAGTGGTGATGTGAGAAGGAGATGGAGTGAGTATTTTGAAGGTTTGTTGAATGTGTTTGATGATAGAGAGGCAGATATAGGGTGTTTTGGTCGAGGTGGTGTGCAAAGTGAGGGGGTTAGGGAAAATGATTTGGTAAACAGAGAAGAGGTAGTAAAAGCTTTGCGGAAGATGAAAGCCGGCAAGGCAGCAGGTTTGGATGGTATTGCAGTGGAATTTATTAAAAAAGGGGGTGACTGTATTATTGACTGGTTGGTAAGGTTATTTAATGTATGTATGACTCATGGTGAGGTGCCTGAGGATTGGCGGAATGCGTGCATAGTGCCATTGTACAAAGGCAAAGGGGATAAGAGTGAGTGCTCAAATTACAGAGGTATAAGTTTGTTGAGTATTCCTGGTAAATTATATGGGAGGGTATTGATTGAGAGGGTGAAGGCATGTACAGAGCATCAGATTGGGGAAGAGCAGTGTGGTTTCAGAAGTGGTAGAGGATGTGTGGATCAGGTGTTTGCTTTGAAGAATGTATGTGAGAAATACTTAGAAAAGCAAATGGATTTGTATGTAGCATTTATGGATCTGGAGAAGGCATATCATAGAGCTGATAGAGATGCTCTGTGGAAGGTATTAAGAATATATGGTGTGGGAGGCAAGTTGTTAGAAGCAGTGAAAAGTTTTTATCGAGTATGTAAGGCATGTGTATGTGTAGGAAGAGAGGAAAGTGATTGGTTCTCAGTGAATGTAGGTTTGCGGCAGGGGTGTGTGATGTCTCCATGGTTGTTTAATTTGTTTATGGATGGGGTTGTTAGGGAGGTGAATGCAAGAGTTTTGGAAAGAGGGGCAAGTATGAAGTCTGTTGGGGATGAGAGAGCTTGGGAAGTGATTCAGTTGTTGTTCGCTGATGATACAGCACTGGTGGCTGATTCATGTGAGAAACTGCAGAAGCTGGTGACTGAGTTTGGTAAAGTGTGTGAAAGAAGAAAGTTAAGAGTAAATGTGAATAAGAGCAAGGTAATTAGGTACAGTAGGGTTGAGGGTCAAGTCAATTGGAAGGTAAGTTTGAATGGAGAAAAACTGGAGGAAGTAAAGTGTTTTAGATATCTGGGAGTGGATCTGGCAGCGGATGGAACCATGGAAGCGGAAGTGGATCATAGGGTGGGGTAGGGGGTGAAAATCCTGGGAGCCTTGAAGAATGTGTGGAAGTCGAGAACATTATCTCGGAAAGCAAAAATGGGTATGTTTGAAGGAATAGTGGTTCCAACAATGTTGTATGGTTGCGAGGCGTGGGCTATGGATAGAGTTGTGCGCAGAGGATGGATGTGCTGGAAATGAGATGTTTGAGGACAATGTGTGGTGTGAGGTGGTTTGATCGAGTAAGTAACGTAAGGGTAAGAGAGATGTGTGGAAATAAAAAGAGCATGGTTGAGAGAGCAGAAGAGGGTGTTTTGAAATGGTTTGGGCACATGGAGAGAATGAGTGAGGAAAGATTGACCAAGAGGATATATGTGTCGGAGGTGGAGGGAACGAGGAGAAGTGGGAGACCAAATTGGAGGTGGAAAGATGGAGTGAAAAAGATTTTGTGTGATTGGGGCCTGAACATGCAGGAGGGTGAAAGGAGGGCAAGGAATAGAGTGAATTGGATCGATGTGGTATACCGGGGTTGACGTGCTGTCAGTGGATTGAATCAGGGCATGTGAAGCGTCTGGAGTAAACCATGGAAAGCTGTGTAGGTATGTATATTTGCGTGTGTGGACGTATGTATATACATGTGTATGGGGGTGGGTTGGGCCATTTCTTTCGTCTGTTTCCTTGCGCTACCTCGCAAACGCAGGAGACAGCGACAAAGCAAAAAAAAAAAAAATATATATATTTTATTTTTTTTTTTTTATCATACTTTGTCGCTGTCTAAAAAGGAAACTGTTCCTATCATTACTGTGAGAGAGATTGAGAAAAAGAAGGAAAAACATTGGTCTGTGAGTAAAGTCAGATGTTTCTATGCAATAGCAAGGCACTGAGACAGCAGAAACCAGTCCTTTTTACCAATTATCTACTAGTCCATAAAATTTCAGCATTAAGAATCTTAAAAGACTTTTTAACATGATCAAAAAATGTTATGTTTAGGGGAATTTGTTCCATGTAATAAAAAAAGTATGGGAAAATGTTAGTCTGTAAATACAGTCAGATGTTTTGATTCTGAAGCCAAAGCCCGAAGGAATGGAAAAACATATGTTGTCATAGTCTGACCTACTTCAATGATATACTGAGTATTCACTGCTACAACTTCATGGAAATCAACTTAAAATCTGAAAAAAAAGAAAAAAAATTACATCACAATGACAACTGGTCCTTTGGGAACATGAAACCAGAGAAACTGTTATATTTCTTTATCATACTTGATTGCCGTTTCCCATGTTAGCGAGGTAGCACCAGGAAACAGACAAAGAAAGACCCATCCACTTGTATACATACATATACATATCAACATATATAAACATGTTCATATTCATACTTGCCCACCTTCATCCATTCCTGATCCTAACCCACCCCACATGAAACAGCATCGCCAGCCCCTGCATCAGCGAAGTAGCGCCAGGAAATGGATGTCGAGGAGATCACAGCCTAGGTAAAGACACAGATGGTGTTTATGATGAAGATTCTGACAGATTCAGGCAAGGAACCCAGCACCAGTGAGGGTAAAAATGACCAGGATAAGGATTTCTTTGGGGCTCTCTATGAAGGCAGGGCAAAAACAAAAAACCAAGACCAAGTTGGTAGACATATTTTTCAGTGAGACGCCTGTGAAACCCTTCATCATCAACAAATACCCGATCTTAAGCCAGGCAATGAAGGACTAGTTCATAAAGTTTAATACACCTATCCCTTCCAGTGTCGGCGTAGAGCAGCTCTTCTCTTTGGGAAAAGACCTCCTCAAGCCAAAAAGATCAGGGCTCAGTGACAGCTGTTTTGAAATACTGGTTTTCTTGAAGGAAAAATGATGTATTATTGTAGTTACTTGTATCAATTTCTCCATGGTCAAATGGAGAGAATGAGAGAGGAAAGATTGACCAAGAGGATATATGAGTCAGAGGTGGAACAAACAAGAAGAAGTAGGAGACCAAATTGGAGGTGGAAGGATGGAGTGAAAAAAATTTTGAGTGATCGGGGCCTGAGCATACAAGAGGGTGAAAGGCGTGCAAGGAATAGAGTTAATTGGAATGATGTGGTATACCGGGGTCGACGTGCTGTCAATGGATTGAACCAGGGCATGTGAAGTGTCTGGGGTAAACCATGGAAAGTCTTGTGGGGCCTGGATGTGGAAAGGGAGCTGTGGTTTCAGTGCATTACACATGACAGCTAGAGGCTGGGTGTGAATGAATGTGGCCTCTGTTGTCTCTTCCTAGTGCTACCTCAAGTGTGCTCGGGTGTGTGTGTGTGTGTGTGTGTGTGTGTGTGTGTGTGTGTGTGTGTGTGCACCATTTCATGTGTAGCACGGTGGTGATGGGAATGGATGAAGGCAGCAAGTATGAATATGAACATGTGTATATATGTATATGTCTGTGTATGTATATGTATGCATACGTTGAAATGTATTATCTATTCAATATACATAGTCGCTGTGTCCCGCATTAGTGAGGGAGCACAAGGAAAGAGATGAAAGAATGGCCAAACCCACCCACATACACAGGTATATACATAGATGCCCACACACTCACATATACATACCTATACATTTCTTCATCGCTCCCAGAGTCTTCACCCACTCCCCACCCTGTGACTCACTTCTGCTTCCATAATTCCATCTGCTGCTAAGTCCACTCCCAGATACCTAAAACACTTCATTTCCTCCAACTTTTCTCTGTTCAAATTTACATACCAATTGACTTGTCCCTTAACCCTACTGAACCTAATAACCTTGCTCATGTTCACATTTACTCTCAACTTTCTACTTTTGCACACTTTTCTAAACTCAGTCACCAACCTCTGCAGTTTCTCATACAAATCAGCCACTAGAGCTGTATCATTGGCAAACAAAAACTGACTCACTTCCCAGGTCCCCTCATCCACAACAGACAACATACTTGCCCCTCTCTCCAAAACTCTTGCATTTACCTCCCTAACCACCCCATCCATAAACAAATTAACCAACAATGGGGACATCATACACCCCTGCAGCAGAACAACATTCACTGGGAACCAATCACTCTCCTCTCTTCCTACTCGTACACATGCCTTACATCTTTGGTAAAAACTTTTCACTGCTTCTAGCAACTTACCTCCCATACCATGTACTCTTTTATATAAAGACAACCTTGCAACTTATCACATCTATATTACACCAGATGTGGCAGTATTGTACAGTAATTTCTTGTTCCCTTAAAGCATGCAGCATGGATTAATATATATTTATTTATTATTTATTATTATTTATTATTTATTTTTGCAGGGAAAAAATGCAATTGAGTGGGAGATGTATAAAAGAAAGAGACAGGAGGTCAAGAGAAAGGTGCAAGAGGTGAAAAAAAGGGCAAATGAGAGTTGGGGTGAGAGAGTATCATTAAATTTTAGGGAGAATAAAAAGATGTTCTGGAAGGAGGTAAATGAAGTGCGTAAGACAAGGGAACAAATGGGAACTTCAGTGAAGGGCGCAAATGGGGAGGTGATAACAAGTAGTGGTGATGTGAGAAGGAGATGGAGTGAGTATTTTGAAGGTTTGTTGAATGTGTTTGATGATAGAGTGGCAGATATAGGGTGTTTTGGTCGAGGTGGTGTGCAAAGTGAGAGGGTTAGGGAAAATGATTTGGTAAACAGAGAAGAGGTAGTGAAAGCTTTGCGGAAGATGAAAGCCGGCAAGGCAGCAGGTTTGGATGGTATTGCAGTGGAATTTATTAAAAAAGGGGGTGACTGTATTGTTGACTGGTTGGTAAGGTTATTTAATGTATGTATGACTCATGGTGAGGTGCCTGAGGATTGGCGGAATGCGTGCATAGTGCCATTGTACAAAGGCAAAGGGGATAAGAGTGAGTGCTCAAATTACAGAGGTATAAGTTTGTTGAGTATTCCTGGTAAATTATATGGGAGGGTATTGATTGAGAGGGTGAAGGCATGTACAGAGCATCAGATTGGGGAGGAGCAGTGTGGTTTCAGAAGTGGTAGAGGATGTGTGGATCAGGTGTTTGCTTTGAAGAATGTATGTGAGAAATACTTAGAAAAGCAAATGGATTTGTATGTAGCATTTATGGATCTGGAGAAGGCATATGATAGAGTTGATAGAGATGCTCTGTGGAAGGTATTAAGAATATATGGTGTGGGAGGAAAGTTGTTAGAAGCAGTGAAGAGTTTTTATCAAACACAGGAGACAGTGACAAAGCAAAATAGATAATATTTATATTATTTTATTATACTTTGTCGCTGTCTCCCGCGTTTGCGAGGTAGCGCAAGGAAACAGACGAAAGAAATGGCCCAACCCCCCCCATACACATGTATATACATACGTCCACACACGCAAATATACATACCTACACAGCTTTCCATGGTTTACCCCAGACGCTTCACATGCCCTGATTCAATCCACTGACAGCACATCAACCCCGGTATACCACATCGATCCAATTCACCCTGTTCCTTGCCTGCCTTTCACCCTCCTGCATGTTCAGGCCCCGATCACTCAAAATCTTTTTCACTCCATCTTTCCACCTCCAATTTGGTCTCCCACTTCTCCTCGTTCCCTCCACCTCCAACACATATATCCTCTTGGTCAATCTTTCCTCACTCATTCTCTCCATGTGCCCAAACCATTTCAAAACACCCTCTTCTGCTCTCTCAACCACGCTCTTTTTATTTCCACACATCTCTCTTACCCTTACATTACTTACTTGATCAAACCACCTCACACCACACATTGTCCTCAAACATCTCATTTCCAGCACATCCATCCTCCTGCGCACAACTCTATCCATAGCCCACGCCTCGCAACCATACAACATTGTTGGAACCACTATTCCTTCAAACATGCCCATTTTTGCTTTCCGAGATAATGTTCTCGACTTCCAAACATTCTTCAAGGCTCCCAGGATTTTCGCCCCCTCCCCCACCCTATGATTCACTTCTGCTTCCATGGTTCCATCCGCTGCTAGATCCACTCCCAGATATCTAAAACACTTTACTTCCTCCAGTTTTTCTCCATTCAAACTTACCTCCCAATTGACTTGACCCTCAACCCTACTGTACCTAATTACCTTGCTCTTATTCACATTTACTCTTAACTTTCTTCTTTCATACACTTTACCAAACTCAGTCACCAGCTTCTGCAGTTTCTCACATGCATCAGCCACCAGCGCTGTATCATCAGCGAACAAGAACTGATTCACTTCCCAAGCTCTCTCATCCACAACAGACTTCATACTTGCCCCTCTTTGTTTTAAAATTGAAATATGATATACAGCAAGGCTTCTATGCTAAAAATAATCACAGAAAATCTCAATATTTTTCCCAAGCAGACAGATACCCAATAAATACGAATTGAAGAATCACAGAATCTTCTTAAAAGACTAACAATTAATTACTTATTTATAGGCCTTAACAACCCCATCATATATTTCAATAAGAGATTCGAATTCAGCCAACTGAAGAATCACAGAATCTTCTATAAGACTATCAATTGATTACTTACAAGCCTTAACAGCCCCAACATATATCTCAATCAGAGATTCGAATTCAGCTCAAATAATAATTCTTACACTAAGGTTTCCAAGAATATCTATTACCTTCACAAAAATGCCAAAACTAGCAGGTAATAATTCAGGTAATTTCTAAACGAAAGACTTTTTTTTCTAAACTGAAATAAGACATAATGAAACACTTCTAAGCTTGAAAAGATAAAAAAAAAAAAAAATATCTTAAGTTCTTCCCCAGGCCAACAGGTAAGCAATATATATGAACAGAATTATCATAAATTCTTCTAAATATCGTTAAGGTCCACCTATATATACATTTCAACCCCAGAATCAAAATTATCAAGAAAAATAGTCCTTATACTAAGTTTTCAAGAAAATGTATTACCCTTACACAAATAACAAAAATTGTAGTTCAGGGAATTTTGTTAACCAAAAACAGTTTTGTGATAAAACTGAAATATAACATACGGAAACCCCTCTAAACTTGAAATAACCATAGATAATAATTCAAAATGTTTCCTTAAGAAGACAATACCTAATAAATACAAACCAAATAAATCACAGACTCTTATAAGTGATAATCAATTTATTATTTCAGACCGTAATATACCCCAATAGATATTTCAACCCCAAAGTCGAATTCAATAAGAAAAATAGCCCTTATACTACGATTTTACAGAAAATCTCTTACACTCGTAAAAAATACCGAACATTGCAGGTAACAGTTCAGGGAATTTTTTAGACCAAAAATCTTTTTGTTTTAAAACTGAAATATTATACACTGAAACACTTTTATAAATGAAATAATCAGAGGAAATATCTACATCATTTTTCACCCCAAGCTGACAGATACCCAGTAAATGCAAAATGAAGAATCACAAATTCTTCTAGAAGACTACCAATCAATTACTTATTTACAGGCCTTAAGAGCCCCAATATATATTTCAATAAGAGATTCGAATTCAGCACAAAACATAGTTGTTCCACTGAGGTTTCCAAGAAAATCTATTACCTTCACAAAAATTCCAATTTTTGAACCAAAAAAATTTGTTTTATATCAGATATATGACATAATCAAATGCTACTATGCTTGAAATGACCACAAAAAATATCTTATAAGGCTTTCCCAGGCCGACAAATACCCAAAGAATGTGATCCGAAAAAATCATAAAATCTTCTAAATATTAAAAATCAAATCCTTATTTATAGGCCTTAATGTCCCCAAATACATTTTTCAACCCCAAATTCGATTAATCAATGGTAATATGTTACTGCAACAAGGCAAAGGCAAGATCAGTGGTTGAGAAGGCAGCATAGTATACCACAACATTATAATGACAGTTGTAGCAGTTGAGGGTATAAATGGTGCACACAGGGTATTCCGTGTTATGAATGGAAATGGTGAAGAGCTTATGGAGTTTTATGCAAAAAAAAAAAAAGACTGGGTTTGGGAAAACCTGGTTTAAAAAAAGATATACACAAGAAAATGTATGAGTAGAAGAGATAGTCAATGGGCATTATTTGATTACGTATCAATTGATAGGTGTGTGAAAGAGAGACAGCTGGTGGGATGTCTGATCACTATCTTGTGGATGTGAGGGTGAAGATTTGTAGAGGTTTTCTAAAAAGAGGAAACAATGTTAGGGAGAACAGAGTGGTGAGAGTTAGTGAGGTTGGAAAGCAGACATGTATGAAGAAATACAAGAAGAGATGGGTGTAGAATGGCAAAAGGTGAGAGCAAATGAAGTCAGGGGAATGGGTGAGGAATGACAGGTATTAAGGAAAGTATCGATAGCATGTGCAAGAGATGCATGCGGTAGGAGGTGGGCAGATTTGAAAGGGTGCTAGTGAAAGAGATACATTGATGCATACCTAAGTTTGCAAAGAAATAATTTTACAAAGTTAAATCCAAACCTATCCTTGATCCCAAGAATCTTTTAGTTCTCCCATTTAGTGATCATTTTACATTACTTCCCAGGCTGCTTAAATCCTTTAATGTAAATGTAACCTTCAGCAATAACAATACCAATAAGAATATTCTAATCAGGAACTCACTAGAAAGTTCTGCTGGCTGTATTTATTGAGTGCCTTGTATAAGGTGTAATATGATTTATGTTGGACAGACTGGTAAGGATCTTTGTGTTAGACTTAAACAACATAAATACATTATAAGAACAGGACAAGAATCAAATGCCTTATTTAATCATCTTTAAAATTATGATTACTGTATTGACTACAGTAATACCTTCTCTAACTCCTTTACCACGAGAAATATCAATGAATCTGTGATTATCAAATACACAAAGAATTGTAATAGTAATATTAGTGAAGGCTTATACAAATTGGATAGATTCATTGTAAATAAAATTTGAAAACTGGTTCCCCTTCTTGTCAAAATAGTGAGATTTTATGACACGCATGTTGCCAGACTTGAGTGCACCAATCTGGACACCACCATCCAGTGGCACTTGTTTACCAATGGTGTCCTAGCTCATCACTTCCTTGTATATCAACTGACAGTTCTTTATCTCATTCTTGTATCTCCCTTGATTCCCTTGATGATGTAATCATTACAAAAAAGTGCACTTTGGAATTTATCGTGTTTCATTTGCCATGGATAACCTGAATACACTAGATCACATGCCCTTCTGTGACTTTTTGCAACATACTTACATTTATACACATGTACATGATCATACTTGCTTGCCTTCAGCCATTCCCAGCACCACTCCACCCCACAGGAAACAGCATTGCCACCCCCTGGAAGTGGACATGGCAGTAAATGAAGCAGAAGTGAGACATTGAGTGGAGAAGGGGATGAAGGCTCTGGGAGCACTAAAGAATGTGTGGAAAGAGAGAACATTATCTGGGAAGGCAAAACTGGATATGTTTGAAAGAATAGTAGCCCAATCAATATCATATGGATGGTAGGCATGGGCTATAAAATGCAGTGCAGAGTATGGACATGTTAGAAATGAAATGTTTGAGGAAGTTTCATCGAGAAAGTAATGAAAAGGCAAGAGAGACGTGTAGTAATAAAAAGAGTGTGGTTGAGAGAGCAGAAGAGGGTGTCCTGAAATGGTTTGGACAAATGGAAAGAATCAGTAAGTAATGGTTGACAGCAAGGATACATGTGTCAGGGGGAACAAGTAGAACAGGGAGACTATTGGAGATGGAAAGATGGAGTGAAAAATATTTTGAGCAACCAGAATATGAACAAGCAGGAGGGTGAAAGCCATGCACAAGATAGATTGAATTGGAATGTTGTGATACACTGGGGTTGACATGCTGTCAATAGACAGAACCAGAGAATGTGAGGAGTCTGGGGTAACCCATGTGGGGCCTGGTTGTGGAGCTGTGACCTGTGGTCTCAGTGCATTACACATGACAGACAGACAATGGATATGAGCAGATGTGGCCTTTCTGTATCTGTTCCTGGCACCAACTTGCTAAAGCAGGAATAAGCAATCAAGTATGAGAAAAAAAGTATATATGTAAAAAGAGTGAAAAAATTATGAGGCTTACCTAATGGGTGTTACAAAATTCCTTTTGTCAGCAAAATATGAAGAAGGAATTGTGTCCCATTTGAAATGGAGACCCCAGTTAAAACCACCACGGACAAGTGGAGATGCTGAGTACTGAAAATAAAAAAATCACATTAGATCAGTTCAAACAAGAATCATTTTATAAAGATAATTCCTATGCATCAATATGGTACAACTTTTCTAAAACGACTAAATAATACTTCTTAGTAAATTAATGAGACTTTAAGCAATAAGGTTCAAAGTACATTTCTTATTCATGAAAACATTTCAGTAATCTATTCTGGTAAAGGTTTACAGATGTCTACTTATATTCTTCTTATACATAACTGCTTCTCCAATAATACCATATCTAAGTTATGTATCATACTTGTTTGCTGTTTCCTGCTTTACTGAGGTGGCACCAAAAACAGATGACTGAACCTAACAGGGAAAAATCCTCACTTAGCTTTATAGCCTTTTCATCTCTTTTAGAAAGCAATGATGCAAAATGGAAGGATTTTTCAGTACCAAAGTCATGTCCCTCTGAGCTGCCCCCTAACAAACACAGATGTAAGTAGTATTCTTTTTTCCCTATACCTGTGGCTAACCTCAATAATACTGTATCTAATATAATCCAATTCCCAAAGCAAAACAATCTAATCTATGAAAAAGTATGAGTAATTCTCTCTGCTGATACTACACACACTTTCAGGCATCTACATTCACTATCATGGTGAAGTCTGAGAGCTTGGCTGTAGAAGGCTGTATGCAAATGAATCCACTATTCATTTGTCCCTAATACTTATATGCTTCAGTATGAGCAGTCACATATAAAAAATATTTGCTCTTCATTAAAATCAATCTTTTTCTTCCTTTCATCCTCTTTATACGACAAGAATATTTTATATCATATGAACACTTTATCTCCACCTAGTATGTAAATCATCCATATCTGTAGTTCTCCAAAGGCTTCACAAATTCTTATTCTTTTAGCTGTATGCCTGCATAATCTATGTTCCTCTTTGTAAACAATTACTTCAAAAAGATCCAGAGAAAAGAACACCTTAACTTGTGAAATTACATTCCCTTTAAACTACTACATGAGAGAGAGAGAGAGAGAGAGAGAGAGAGAGAGAGAGAGAGAGAGAGAGAGAGAGAGAGAGAGAGAGAGAGAGAGAGAGAGAGAGAGAGAGAGAGAGAGAGAGACTACCTACAAGTATCCAACAAGATTTTGGCATAATGACATGTCAAGTTTTCTTTTATATATTTTTTGGTGTTCCATGTTTTTTATGAACCCCTACACCCTCCTTTTGACCTACTGCTGCTTTCTCAAATTTATCTTTAATTCCATCAGGTTTACTTCTGCCCATTTGTAAATCAAATCCAAGTCTTTTTGCATCTCCTTTGGATCAGTTTTTGATCCAATCATTTTGCTTACACCAGTGTCATCTGCAAAACTGACATCTGATATTATTTTGGAAATATTTTTCTTTCATGCTTGAGCACTGTTTCCCACATTAGCAAGCTTACAGAAGGAAAGAGAAGAAGAAACATTCACTCATATAGCTATATGAACAAACATGTAAATATACATAAATATACATACATATAAATTCTGGATCTGGAGAAGGCATATGATAGAGTTGATAAAGATGCTCTGTGGAAGGTACTAAGAGTATATGGTGTGGGAGGCAAGTTGCTAGAAGCAGTGAAAAGTTTTTATCAAGGATGTGAGGCATGTGTATGAGTAGGAAGAGAGGAAAGTGATTGGTTCTCAGTTGAATGTCGGTTTGCGGCAGGGGTGCGTGGTGTCTCAATGATTGTTTAACTTGTTTATGGATAGGGTTGTTAGGAAGGTGAATGCAAGAGTTTTGAAGAAAGAGGCAAGTATGCAGTCTGTTGTGGATGAGAGAGCTTGGAATGTGAGTCAGTTGTTCGCTGGTGGCTGATTCGGGTGAAAAATTGCAGAAGCTGGTGACTGAGTTTGGTAAAGTGCGTGAAAGAAGAAAGCTGAGAGTAAATGTGAATAAGAGCAAGATTATTAGGTACAGTACGGTTGAGGGACAAGTCAACTGGGAGGTAAGTTTGAATGGAGAAAAACTGGAGGAAGTGAAGTGTTTTAGATATCAGGGAGTGGATTTGGCAGTGGATGGAACCATGGAAGCGGGTCGCAGGGTGGGGGAGGGGGTGAAAGTTCTGGGAGTGTTGAAAAATGTGTGGAAGGCAAGACCATTATCTTGGAAAGCAAAAATGGGTATGTTTCAGGGAATAGTGGTGCCAACAATGTTAAATGGTAACGAGGCGTGGGCTATAGATAGGGTTGCGCGGAGGAGGGTGGGTGTGCTGGAAATGAGATGTTTGAGGACAATATGTGATGTGAGGTGGTTTGATCGAGTAAGTAATGAAAGGGTAGAGAGATGTGTGGAAATAAAAAGAGCATGGTTGAGAGAGCAGAAGAGGGTGTTTTGAAATGGTTTGGGCACATGGAGAGAATGAGTGAGGAAAGATTGACCAAGAGGATATATGTGTCGGAGGTGGAGGGAACGAGGAGAAGTGGGAGACCAAATTGGAGGTGGAAAGATGGAGTGAAAAAGATTTTGTGTGATTGGGGCCTGAACATGCAGGAGGGTGAAAGGAGGGCAAGGAATAGAGTGAATTGGATCGATGTGGTATACCGGGGTTGACGTGCTGTCAGTGGATTGAATCAGGGCATGTGAAGCGTCTGGAGTAAACCATGGAAAGCTGTGTAGGTATGTATATTTGCGTGTGTGGACGTATGTATATACATGTGTATGGGGGTGGGTTGGCATTTCTTTCGTCTGTTTCCTTGCGCTACCTCGCAAACGCAGGAGACAGCGACAAAGCAAAAAAAAAAAAAAATATATATATATTTATTTTTTTTTTTTTTATCATAACTTTGTCGCTGTCTAAAAAGGAAACTGTTCCTATCATTACTGTGAGAGAGATTGAGAAAAAGAAGGAAAAACATTGGTCTGTGAGTAAAGTCAGATGTTTCTATGCAATTAGCAAGGCACTGAGACAGCAGAAACCAGTCCTTTTTACCAATTATCTACTAGTCCATAAAATTTCAGCATTAAGAATCTTAAAAGACTTTTTAACATGATCAAAAAATGTTATGTTTAGGGGAATTTGTTCCATGTAATAAAAAAAGTATGGGAAAATGTTAGTCTGTAAATACAGTCAGATGTTTTGATTCTGAAGCCAAAGCCCGAAGGAATGGAAAAACATATGTTGTCATAGTCTGACCTACTTCAATGATATACTGAGTATTCACTGCTACAACTTCATGGAAATCAACTTAAAATCTGAAAAAAAAGAAAAAAAATTACATCACAATGACAACTGGTCCTTTGGGAACATGAAACCAGAGAAACTGTTATATTTCTTTATCATACTTGATTGCCGTTTCCCATGTTAGCGAGGTAGCACCAGGAAACAGACAAAGAAAGACCCATCCACTTGTATACATACATATACTATTCAACATATATAAACATGTTCATATTCATACTTGCCCACCTTCATCCATTCCTGATCCTAACCCACCCCACATGAAACAGCATCGCCAGCCCCTGCATCAGCGAAGTAGCGCCAGGAAATGGATGTCGAGGAGATCACAGCCTAGGTAAAGACACAGATGGTGTTTATGATGAAGATTCTGACAGATTCAGGCAAGGAACCCAGCACCAGTGAGGGTAAAAATGACCAGGATAAGGATTTCTTTGGGGCTCTCTATGAAGGCAGGGCAAAAACAAAAAACCAAGACCAAGTTGGTAGACATATTTTTCAGTGAGACGCCTGTGAAACCCTTCATCATCAACAAATACCCGATCTTAAGCCAGGCAATGAAGACTAGTTCATAAAGTTTAATACACCTATCCCTTCCAGTGTCGGCGTAGAGCAGCTCTTCTCTTTGGGAAAAGACCTCCTCAAGCCAAAAAGATCAGGCTCAGTGACAGCTGTTTTGAAATACTGGTTTTCTTGAAGGAAAAATGATGTATTATTGTAGTTACTTGTATCAATTTCTCCATGGTCAAATGGAGAGAATGAGAGAGGAAAGATTGACCAAGAGGATATATGAGTCAGAGGTGGAACAAACAAGAAGGAGACCAAATTGGAGGTGGAAGGATGGAGTGAAAAAAATTTTGAGTGATCGGGGCCTGAGCATACAAGAGGGTGAAAGGCGTGCAAGGAATAGAGTTAATTGGAATGATGTGGTATACCGGGGTCGACGTGCTGTCAATGGATTGAACCAGGGCATGTGAAGTGTCTGGGTAAACCATGGAAAGTCTTGTGGGCCTGGATGTGGAAAGGGAGCTGTGGTTTCAGTGCATTACACATGACAGCTAGAGGCTGGGTGTGAATGAATGTGGCCTCTGTTGTCTCTTCCTAGTGCTACCTCAAGTGTGCTCGGGTGTGTGTGTGTGTGTGTGTGTGTGTGTGTGTGTGTGTGTGTGTGTGTGTGTGCACCATTTCATGTGTAGCACGGTGGTGATGGGAATGGATGAAGGCAGCAAGTATGAATATGAACATGTGTATATATGTATATGTCTGTGTATGTATATGTATGCATACGTTGAAATGTATTATCTATTCAATATACATAGTCGCTGTGTCCCGCATTAGTGAGGGAGCACAAGGAAAGAGATGAAAGAATGGCCAAACCCACCCACATACACAGGTATATACATAGATGCCCACACACTCACATATACATACCTATACATTTCTTCATCGCTCCCAGAGTCTTCACCCACTCCCCACCCTGTGACTCACTTCTGCTTCCATAATTCCATCTGCTGCTAAGTCCACTCCCAGATATCTAAAACACTTCATTTCCTCCAACTTTTCTCTGTTCAAATTTACATACCAATTGACTTGTCCCTTAACCCTACTGAACCTAATAACCTTGCTCATGTTCACATTTACTCTCAACTTTCTACTTTTGCACACTTTTCTAAACTCAGTCACCAACCTCTGCAGTTTCTCATACAAATCAGCCACTAGAGCTGTATCATTGGCAAACAAAAACTGACTCACTTCCCAGGTCCCCTCATCCACAACAGACAACATACTTGCCCCTCTCTCCAAAACTCTTGCATTTACCTCCCTAACCACCCCATCCATAAACAAATTAACCAACAATGGGGACATCATACACCCCTGCAGCAGAACAACATTCACTGGGAACCAATCACTCTCCTCTCTTCCTACTCGTACACATGCCTTACATCTTTGGTAAAAACTTTTCACTGCTTCTAGCAACTTACCTCCCATACCATGTACTCTTTTATATAAAGACAACCTAGCAACTTATCACATCTATATTACACCAGATGTGGCAGTATTGTACAGTAATTTCTTGTTCCCTTAAAGCATGCAGCATGGATTAATATATATTTATTTATTATTTATTATTATTTATTATTTATTTTTGCAGGGAAAAAATGCAATTGAGTGGGAGATGTATAAAAGAAAGAGACAGGAGGTCAAGAGAAAGGTGCAAGAGGTGAAAAAAAGGGCAAATGAGAGTTGGGGTGAGAGAGTATCATTAAATTTTAGGGAGAATAAAAAGATGTTCTGGAAGGAGGTAAATGAAGTGCGTAAGACAAGGGAACAAATGGGAACTTCAGTGAAGGGCGCAAATGGGGAGGTGATAACAAGTAGTGGTGATGTGAGAAGGAGATGGAGTGAGTATTTTGAAGGTTTGTTGAATGTGTTTGATGATAGAGTGGCAGATATAGGGTGTTTTGGTCGAGGTGGTGTGCAAAGTGAGAGGGTTAGGGAAAATGATTTGGTAAACAGAGAAGAGGTAGTGAAAGCTTTGCGGAAGATGAAAGCCGGCAAGGCAGCAGGTTTGGATGGTATTGCAGTGGAATTTATTAAAAAAGGGGGTGACTGTATTGTTGACTGGTTGGTAAGGTTATTTAATGTATGTATGACTCATGGTGAGGTGCCTGAGGATTGGCGGAATGCGTGCATAGTGCCATTGTACAAAGGCAAAGGGGATAAGAGTGAGTGCTCAAATTACAGAGGTATAAGTTTGTTGAGTATTCCTGGTAAATTATATGGGAGGGTATTGATTGAGAGGGTGAAGGCATGTACAGAGCATCAGATTGGGGAGGAGCAGTGTGGTTTCAGAAGTGGTAGAGGATGTGTGGATCAGGTGTTTGCTTTGAAGAATGTATGTGAGAAATACTTAGAAAAGCAAATGGATTTGTATGTAGCATTTATGGATCTGGAGAAGGCATATGATAGAGTTGATAGAGATGCTCTGTGGAAGGTATTAAGAATATATGGTGTGGGAGGAAAGTTGTTAGAAGCAGTGAAAAGTTTTTATCAAGCACGGGAGACAGTGACAAAGCAAAATAGATAATATTTATATTATTTTATTATACTTTGTCGCTGTCTCCCGCATTTGCGAGGTAGCGCAAGGAAACAGACGAAAGAAATGGCCCAACCCCCCCCCCATACACATGTATATACATACGTCCACACACGCAAATATACATACCTACACAGCTTTCCATGGTTTACCCCAGACGCTTCACATGCCCTGATTCAATCCACTGACAGCACATCAACCCCGGTATACCACATCGATCCAATTCACCCTGTTCCTTGCCTGCCTTTCACCCTCTTGCATGTTCAGGCCCCGATCACTCAAAATCTTTTTCACTCCATCTTTCCACCTCCAATTTGGTCTCCCACTTCTCCTCGTTCCCTCCACCTCCAACACATATATCCTCTTGGTCAATCTTTCCTCACTCATTCTCTCCATGTGCCCAAACCATTTCAAAACACCCTCTTCTGCTCTCTCAACCACGCTCTTTTTATTTCCACACATCTCTCTTACCCTTACATTACTTACTTGATCAAACCACCTCACACCACACATTGTCCTCAAACATCTCATTTCCAGCACATCCATCCTCCTGCGCACAACTCTATCCATAGCCCACGCCTCGCAACCATACAACATTGTTGGAACCACTATTCCTTCAAACATGCCCATTTTTGCTTTCCGAGATAATGTTCTCGACTTCCAAACATTCTTCAAGGCTCCCAGGATTTTCGCCCCCTCCCCCACCCTATGATTCACTTCTGCTTCCATGGTTCCATCCGCTGCTAGATCCACTCCCAGATATCTAAAACACTTTACTTCCTCCAGTTTTTCTCCATGCAAACTTACCTCCCAATTGACTTGACCCTCAACCCTACTGTACCTAATTACCTTGCTCTTATTCACATTTACTCTTAACTTTCTTCTTTCATACACTTTACCAAACTCAGTCACCAGCTTCTGCAGTTTCTCACATGCATCAGCCACCAGCGCTGTATCATCAGCGAACAACAACTGATTCACTTCCCAAGCTCTCTCATCCACAACAGACTTCATACTTGCCCCTCTTTGTTTTAAAATTGAAATATGATATACAGCAAGGCTTCTATGCTAAAAATAATCACAGAAAATCTCAATATTTTTCCCAAGCAGACAGATACCCAATAAATACGAATTGAAGAATCACAGAATCTTCTTAAAAGACTAACAATTAATTACTTATTTATAGGCCTTAACAACCCCATCATATATTTCAATAAGAGATTCGAATTCAGCCAACTGAAGAATCACAGAATCTTCTATAAGACTATCAATTGATTACTTACAAGCCTTAACAGCCCCAACATATATCTCAATCAGAGATTCGAATTCAGCTCAAATAATAATTCTTACACTAAGGTTTCCAAGAATATCTATTACCTTCACAAAAATGCCAAAACTAGCAGGTAATAATTCAGGTAATTTCTAAACCAAAGACTTTTTTTTCTAAACTGAAATAAGACATAATGAAACACTTCTAAGCTTGAAAAGATAAAAAAAAAAAAAAAAATATCTTAAGTTCTTCCCCAGGCCAACAGGTACGCAATATATATGAACAGAATTATCATAAATTCTTCTAAATATCGTTAAGGTCCACCTATATATACATTTCAACCCCAGAATCAAAATTATCAAGAAAAATAGTCCTTATACTAAGTTTTCAAGAAAATGTATTACCCTTACACAAATAACAAAAATTGTAGTTCAGGGAATTTTGTTAACCAAAAACAGTTTTGTGATAAAACTGAAATATAACATACGGAAACCCCTCTAAACTTGAAATAACCATAGATAATAATTCAAAATGTTTCCTTAAGAAGACAATACCTAATAAATACAAACCAAATAAATCACAGACTCTTATAAGTGATAATCAATTTATTATTTCAGACCGTAATATACCCCAATAGATATTTCAACCCCAAAGTCGAATTCAATAAGAAAAATAGCCCTTATACTACGATTTTACAGAAAATCTCTTACACTCGTAAAAAATACCGAACATTGCAGGTAACAGTTCAGGGAATTTTTTAGACCAAAAATCTTTTTGTTTTAAAACTGAAATATTATACACTGAAACACTTTTATAAATGAAATAATCAGAGGAAATATCTACATCATTTTTCACCCCAAGCTGACAGATACCCAGTAAATGCAAAATGAAGAATCACAAATTCTTCTAGAAGACTACCAATCAATTACTTATTTACAGGCCTTAAGAGCCCCAATATATATTTCAATAAGAGATTCGAATTCAGCACAAAACATAGTTGTTCCACTGAGGTTTCCAAGAAAATCTATTACCTTCACAAAAATTCCAATTTTTGAACCAAAAAATTTGTTTTATATCAGATATATGACATAATCAAATGCTACTATGCTTGAAATGACCACAAAAAATATCTTATAAGGCTTTCCCAGGCCGACAAATACCCAAAGAATGTGATCCGAAAAAATCATAAAATCTTCTAAATATTAAAAATCAAATCCTTATTTATAGGCCTTAATGTCCCCAAATACATTTTTCAACCCCAAATTCGATTAATCAATGGTAATATATTACTGCAACAAGGCAAAGGCAAGATCAGTGGTTGAGAAGGCAGCATAGTATACCACAACATTATAATGACAGTTGTAGCAGTTGGGGGTATAAATGGTGCACACAGGGTATTCCGTGTTATGAATGGAAATGGTGAAGAGCTTATGGAGTTTTATGCAAAAAAAAAAAAAGACTGGGTTTGGGAAAACCTGGTTTAAAAAAAGATATACACAAGAAAATGTATGAGTAGAAGAGATAGTCAATGGGCATTATTTGATTACGTATCAATTGATAGGTGTGTGAAAGAGAGACAGCTGGTGGGATGTCTGATCACTATCTTGTGGATGTGAGGGTGAAGATTTGTAGAGGTTTTCTAAAAAGAGGAAACAATGTTAGGGAGAACAGAGTGGTGAGAGTTAGTGAGGTTGGAAAGCAGACATGTATGAAGAAATACAAGAAGAGATGGGTGTAGAATGGCAAAAGGTGAGAGCAAATGAAGTCAGGGGAATGGGTGAGGAATGACAGGTATTAAGGAAAGTATCGATAGCATGTGCAAGAGATGCATGTGGTAGGAGGTGGGCAGATTTGAAAGGGTGCTAGTGAAAGAGATACATTGATGCATACCTAAGTTTGCAAAGAAATAATTTTACAAAGTTAAATCCAAACCTATCCTTGATCCCAAGAATCTTTTAGTTCTCCCATTTAGTGATCATTTTACATTACTTCCCAGGCTGCTTAAATCCTTTAATGTAAATGTAACCTTCAGCAATAACAATACCAATAAGAATATTCTAATCAGGAACTCACTAGAAAGTTCTGCTGGCTGTATTTATTGAGTGCCTTGTATAAGGTGTAATATGATTTATGTTGGACAGACTGGTAAGGATCTTTGTGTTAGACTTAAACAACATAAATACATTATAAGAACAGGACAAGAATCAAATGCCTTATTTAATCATCTTTAAAATTATGATTACTGTATTGACTACAGTAATACCTTCTCTAACTCCTTTACCACGAGAAATATCAATGAATCTGTGATTATCAAATACACAAAGAATTGTAATAGTAATATTAGTGAAGGCTTATACAAATTGGATAGATTCATTGTAAATAAAATTTGAAAACTGGTTCCCCTTCTTGTCAAAATAGTGAGATTTTATGACACGCATGTTGCCAGACTTGAGTGCACCAATCTGGACACCACCATCCAGTGGCACTTGTTTACCAATGGTGTCCTAGCTCATCACTTCCTTGTATATCAACTGACAGTTCTTTATCTCATTCTTGTATCTCCCTTGATTCCCTTGATGATGTAATCATTACAAAAAAGTGCACTTTGGAATTTATCGTGTTTCATTTGCCATGGATAACCTGAATACACTAGATCACATGCCCTTCTGTGACTTTTTGCAACATACTTACATTTATACACATGTACATGATCATACTTGCTTGCCTTCAGCCATTCCCAGCACCACTCCACCCCACAGGAAACAGCATTGCCACCCCCTGGAAGTGGACATGGCAGTAAATGAAGCAGAAGTGAGACATTGAGTGGAGAAGGGGATGAAGGCTCTGGGAGCACTAAAGAATGTGTGGAAAGAGAGAACATTATCTGGGAAGGCAAAACTGGATATGTTTGAAAGAATAGTAGCCCAATCAATATCATATGGATGGTAGGCATGGGCTATAAAATGCAGTGCAGAGTATGGACGTGTTAGAAATGAAATGTTTGAGGAAGTTTCATCGAGAAAGTAATGAAAAGGCAAGAGAGACGTGTAGTAATAAAAAGAGTGTGGTTGAGAGAGCAGAAGAGGGTGTCCTGAAATGGTTTGGACAAATGGAAAGAATCAGTAAGTAATGGTTGACAGCAAGGATACATGTGTCAGGGGGAACAAGTAGAACAGGGAGACTATTGGAGATGGAAAGATGGAGTGAAAAATATTTTGAGCAACCAGAATATGAACAAGCAGGAGGGTGAAAGCCATGCACAAGATAGATTGAATTGGAATGTTGTGATACACTGGGGTTGACATGCTGTCAATAGACAGAACCAGAGAATGTGAGGAGTCTGGGGTAACCCATGTGGGGCCTGGTTGTGGAGCTGTGACCTGTGGTCTCAGTGCATTACACATGACAGACAGACAATGGATATGAGCAGATGTGGCCTTTCTGTATCTGTTCCTGGCACCAACTTGCTAAAGCAGGAATAAGCAATCAAGTATGAGAAAAAAAGTATATATGTAAAAAGAGTGAAAAAATTATGAGGCTTACCTAATGGGTGTTACAAAATTCCTTTTGTCAGCAAAATATGAAGAAGGAATTGTGTCCCATTTGAAATGGAGACCCCAGTTAAAACCACCACGGACAAGTGGAGATGCTGAGTACTGAAAATAAAAAAATCACATTAGATCAGTTCAAACAAGAATCATTTTATAAAGATAATTCCTATGCATCAATATGGTACAACTTTTCTAAAACGACTAAATAATACTTCTTAGTAAATTAATGAGACTTTAAGCAATAAGGTTCAAAGTACATTTCTTATTCATGAAAACATTTCAGTAATCTATTCTGGTAAAGGTTTACAGATGTCTACTTATATTCTTCTTATACATAACTGCTTCTCCAATAATACCATATCTAAGTTATGTATCATACTTGTTTGCTGTTTCCTGCTTTACTGAGGTGGCACCAAAAACAGATGACTGAACCTAACAGGGAAAAATCCTCACTTAGCTTTATAGCCTTTTCATCTCTTTTAGAAAGTAATGATGCAAGATGGATGGATTTTTCAGTACCCAAGTCATGTCCCTCTGAGCTGCCCCCTAACAAACACAGATGTAAGTAGTATTCTTTTTTCCCTATACCTGTGGCTAACCTCAATAATACTGTATCTAATATAATCCAATTCCCAAAGCAAAACAATCTAATCTATGAAAAAGTATGAGTAATTCTCTCTGCTGATACTACACACACTTTCAGGCATCTACATTCACTATCATGGTGAAGTCTGAGAGCTTGGCTGTAGAAGGCTGTATGCAAATGAATCCACTATTCATTTGTCCCTAATACTTATATGCTTCAGTATGAGCAGTCACATATAAAAAATATTTGCTCTTCATTAAAATCAATCTTTTTCTTCCTTTCATCTTCTTTATATGACAAGAATATTTAATATCATATGAACACTTTATCTCCACCTAGTATGTAAATCATCCATATCTGTAGTTCTCCAAAGGCTTCACAAATTCTTATTCTTTTAGCTGTATGCCTGCATAATCTATGTTCCTCTTTGTAAACAATTACTTCAAAAAGATCAAGAGAAAAGAACACCTTAACTTGTGAAATTACATTCCCTTTAAACTACTACATGAGAGAGAGAGAGAGAGAGAGAGAGAGAGAGAGAGAGAGAGAGAGAGAGAGAGAGAGAGAGAGAGAGAGAGAGAGAGAGAGAGAGAGAGAGAGAGAGAGAGAGAGAGAGAGAGAGAGAGACTACCTACAAGTATCCAACAAGATTTTGGCATAATGACATGTCAAGTTTTCTTTTATATATTTTTTGGAGTTCCATGTTTTTTATGAACCCCTACACCCTCCTTTTGACCTACTGCTGCTTTCTCAAATTTATCTTTAATTCCATCAGGTTTACTTCTGCCCATTTGTAAATCAAATCCAAGTCTTTTTGCATCTCCTTTGGATCAGTTTTTGATCCAATCATTTTGCTTACACCAGTGTCATCTGCAAAACTGACATCTGATATTATTTTGGAAATATTTTTCTTTCATGCTTGAGCACTGTTTCCCACATTAGCAAGCTTACAGAAGGAAAGAGAAGAAGAAACATTCACTCATATACCTATATGAACAAACATGTAAATATACATAAATATACATACATATAAATTCTGGATCTGGAGAAGGCATATGATAGAGTTGATAAAGATGCTCTGTGGAAGGTACTAAGAGTATATGGTGTGGGAGGCAAGTTGCTAGAAGCAGTGAAAAGTTTTTATCAAGGATGTGAGGCATGTGTATGAGTAGGAAGAGAGGAAAGTGATTGGTTCTCAGTTGAATGTCGGTTTGCGGCAGGGGTGCGTGGTGTCTCAATGATTGTTTAACTTGTTTATGGATAGGGTTGTTAGGAAGGTGAATGCAAGAGTTTTGAAGAAAGGGGCAAGTATGCAGTCTGTTGTGGATGAGAGAGCTTGGAATGTGAGTCAGTTGTTCGCTGGTGGCTGATTCGGGTGAAAAATTGCAGAAGCTGGTGACTGAGTTTGGTAAAGTGCGTGAAAGAAGAAAGCTGAGAGTAAATGTGAATAAGAGCAAGATTATTAGGTACAGTACGGTTGAGGGACAAGTCAACTGGGAGGTAAGTTTGAATGGAGAAAAACTGGAGGAAGTGAAGTGTTTTAGATATCAGGGAGTGGATTTGGCAGTGGATGGAACCATGGAAGCGGGTCGCAGGGTGGGGGAGGGGGTGAAAGTTCTGGGAGTGTTGAAAAATGTGTGGAAGGCAAGACCATTATCTTGGAAAGCAAAAATGGGTATGTTTCAGGGAATAGTGGTGCCAACAATGTTAAATGGTAACGAGGCGTGGGCTATAGATAGGGTTGCGCGGAGGAGGGTGGGTGTGCTGGAAATGAGATGTTTGAGGACAATATGTGATGTGAGGTGGTTTGATCGAGTAAGTAATGAAAGGGTAAGAGAGATGTGTGGAAATAAAAAGGGTGCGGTTGAAAGAGCAGAAGAGGGTGTATCGAAATGGTATGGTCACACGGAGAGAATGAGAGGAAAGATTGACAAAGAGGATATATGTGTTACAGGTGGAGGGAATGAGGAGAAATGGGAGACCAAACTGGAGGTGGAAGGATGGAGTGAAAAAGATTTTGAGCAATTGGGGCCTGAACATGCAGGAGGGTGAAAGGCATGCAAGGAAAAGAGTGAATTGGAATGATATGGTATACTGGGGTCGACGAGCTGTCAATGGATTGAACCAGGGAATGTGAAGCACCTGGGGTAAACCATGGAAAGTTTTGTGGGCCTGGATGTGGAAAGGGAGCTGTGGTTTTGGTGCATTATACATGACAGCTAGAGGCTGAGTGTGAACAAATGTGGCCTTTGTTGTCATTTCCTAGCACTACCTTGTGCATATGCAGGGGCGAGGGGGTTGTCATTTCATGTGTGGCGGGGTGGCAACGGGAATGAATAAAGGAAACTAGTAAATAAAATACATAAAATAAATAAATAAATATATACTTTGTCGCTGTCTCCCACGTCAGCGAGGTAGTGCAAGGAAACAGATGAAAGAATGGCCTAACCCACCGACATACACATGTATACACATACATGTCCACACATGCACATATACATATCTATACATCTTAACGTATACATATATATACACACACAAAAATACACATACATGCATATGTACATAATTCATACTGTCTGCCCTTATTCATTCCCGTTGCCACGCTGCCACACATGAAATGACAACACCCTCCCCCTGCATGTGCGTGAGGTAGCACTAGGAAAAGACAACAAAGGCCACATTCATTCACACTCGGTCTCTAGCTGTCATGTATAATGCACCAAAACCACAGCTCCCTTTCCATATACAGGCCCCAAAGAACTTTCCATGGTTTACCCCAGACGCTTCACATGCCCTGGTTCAATCCACTGCCAGCACGTTGACCCCAGTATACCACATCATTCCAATTCACTCTATTCCTTGCATGCCTGTCACCCTCCTGCATGTTCAGGCCCCGATCACTCAGAATCCTTTTCACTTCATCTTTCTACCTCTAATTTGGTCTCCCACTTCTCCTCATTCCCTCCACCTCTGACACATATATCCTCTTTGTCAATCTTTCCTCACTTATTCTCTCCATGTGACCAAACCATTTCAAAACACCCTCTTCTGCTCTCTCAACCACATTCTTTTTATTACCACACATCTCTCTTACCCTTTCATTACTTACTCGATCAAACCACCTCACACCACATGTTGTCCTTAAACATCTCATTTCCAGCACATCCACCCTCCTCCGCACAACTCTATCTATAGCCCACGCCTCGCAACCATATAACATTGCTGGAACCACTATCCTTCAAACATACCCATTTTCGCTTTCCAAGATAATTTTCTCGACTTCCACATGAATTATGCACATGTGTATATATGTCTGTGTATGTATATATATGTATACATTGAAATGTATAGGTATGTATATGTGCGTGTGGACGTGTATGTATACACAAGTGTATGTGGGTGGGATGGGCCATTCTTTTGTCTGTTTCACTGTGCTACCTCACTAACGAGGAGACAGAGACAAAGTATGATAAAAAAAATAATTAATTCAGAGTCAGGAATGAAGGTGATCCCAAACAACCACAGATTGTCCAAATGGGCAGCTGACATTGTGACACCTTAGCTTTCTGATGATTCAGTGTTGCACAAACTTTGTTTCATGTGCAAAACAATTAAAAAATTGTATACATTACCTTCAGGCTGTGCGCACAAAACTTATCAAAAAATTGTATACATTACCTTCAGGCTATGTGTGCAAGTTGCATATGAAACATAAATGGATTTTGTGTTTAGACTTGGGTCCCATCCCCAAAATATCTCATTATCTACTATCCACCATGAAAAATGTGGAAAACAGGATGGTATGGAAACAAACAGGCTAGAGCGGAGACATACATCAACATTTTGACCTTCATCTGTCTTCCTCAGAAGATACTGATTCCAACATTCGGTGGGACTCCATCCCCCAGCAAGTGATGGTTACCCAGTCGGACACCTTGGCGTGTTGCTCTCTGATTAGATCCCCTGTCCTGCTACATTCACCCATTCACGTTGATCTCCACTGCCTGTGACCAGCAGATGAACCCAGACTATGCATTAACGTTGTTCTAATCCCTTCCTCTAAGTAAGCTCTCACACATTCACTAAACAGTTGATGCCATGGTGACTACAGGCATGTGAAAAACCATTTAGTGATAATGTGGGTTCATCTGCTGGTCATGTCAGGCAGCAGAGATTGCTGTGAATGGATGAAGGCAGCAGGACAAGCAATCCAATCAGAAAGCAACATGCCAAGGCATCCGACCGGGTGACCATCACTTACTGGAAACACAGTCCCGCTGAATGCTGGAATCCGTATCTCCTGAGGAAGACCGATGAAGGTCAAAACATTGAGGTACATCTCTGCTCTAACCTGTTTGTTTCCATACCATCCTGTTTTCCCAATATCTCATTACGTATTTTATTTTATTTATTATACTTTGCCGCCGTCTCCTGAGTTAGCGAGGTAGCACAAGGAAACAGACGAAAAGAATGGCCCAACCCACCCACATACACATGTATATACATACATGTCCACACACACACACATACATATAGCTCTCATAAGGTGACTCCTATCCATAACTGGAAGCTTTAACAGAAACAAGAGGAACTTTGTGGCAATATCTTTCATACTCCCATCATCACTTCCTTAAATCTTTAAATGTGAAAAAAAATTTCTGCAACTACCTGTATGTACTAAAAAAAATCTAGTTCCCTTAAATAAGTTTTCTTCTTAACAGTGAATTACCATGCAAATGTAAAGAATTAAATAATATTCAAAATCCATTCTGCTAATGTGGTAAGTTTTAGGAGATAGTGCTGTGGCCTTCAAGGAGTGTTAGATAAGATGGCAGGTGCAATGACAGTTGCTGGGTTGAACTCCTCCCCCACACCAAGCTCACTAATTCTCCTAACTACTCTGGTCTCTGAAACACCATTCTTCCTCATTGGAGCTCTATAGTGTTTTCTCCACAGTACCTCTTTAGGTGAGAACAATGGAAGTAAGGGGAGTGGGGGAGGAATGGGATGTATTTAGGGAATTAGTGATGGATTGCGCAAAAGATGCTTGTGGCATGAGAAGAGTGGGAGGTGGGTTGATTAGAAAGGGAAAGTGAGTGGTGGGATGAAGAAGTAAGAGTATTAGTGAAAGAGAAGAGAGAGGCATTTGGACGATTTTTGCAGGGAAAAAATGCAGTTGAGTGGGAGATGTATAAAAGAAAGAGACAGGAGGTCAAGAGAAAGGTGCAAGAGGTGAAAAAGAAGGCAAATGAGAGTTGGGGTGAGAGAGTATCATTAAATTTTAGGGAGAATAAAAAGATGTTCTGGAAGGAGGTAAATAAAGTGCGTAAGACAAGGGAGCAAATGAGAACTTCAGTGAAGGGCGCAAATGGGGAGGTGATAACAAGTAGTGGTGATGTGAGAAGGAGATGGAGTGAGTATTTTGAAGGTTTGTTGAATGTGTTTGATGATAGAGTGGCAGATATAGGGTGTTTTGGTCGAGGTGGTGTGCAAAGTGAGAGGGTTAGGGAAAATGATTTGGTAAACAGAGAAGAGGTAGTAAAAGCTTTGCGGAAGATGAAAGCCGGCAAGGCAGCAGGTTTGGATGGTATTGCAGTGGAATTTATTAAAAAAAGGGGGTGATGGTATTGTTGACTGGTTGGTAAGGTTATCTAATGTATGTATGATTCATGATGAGGTGCCTGAGGATTGGCGGAATGCTTGCACAGTGCCATTGTACAAAGGCAAAGGGGACAAAGGTGAGTGCTCAAATTACAGAGGTATAAGTTTGTTGAGTATTCCTGGTAAATTATTGATATTGATTGGTATTGATTGAGAGGGTGAAGGCATGTACAGAGCATCAGATTGGGGAAGAGCAGTGTGGTTTCAGAAGTGGTAGAGGATGTGTGGATCAGGTGTTTGCTTTGAAGAATGTATGTGAGAAATACTTAGAAAAGCAAATGGATTTGTATGTAGCATTTATGGATCTGGAGAAGGCATATGATAGAGTTGATAGAGATGCTCTGTGGAAGGTATTAAGAATATATGGTGTGGGAGGCAAGTTGTCAGAAGCAGTGAAAAGTTTTTATCGAGGATGTAAGGCATGTGTACCTGTAGGAAGAGAGGAAAGTGATTGGTTCTCAGTGAATGTAGGTTTGCGGCAGGGGTGTGTGATGTCTCCATAGTTGTTTAATTTGTTTATGGATGGGGTTGTTAGGGAGGTAAATGCAAGAGTTTTGGAAAGAGGGGCAAGTATGAAGTCTGTTGGGGATGAGAGAGCTTGGGAAGTGAGTCAGTTGTTGTTTGCTGATGATACAGCACTGGTGGCTGATTCATGTGAGAAACTGCAGAAGCTGGTGACTGAGTTTGGTAAAGTGTGTGAAAGAAGAAAGTTAAGAGTAAATGTGAATAAGAGCAAGGTTATTAGGTACAGTAGGGTTGAGGGTCAAGTCAATTGGGAGGTGAGTTTGAATGGAGAAAAACTGGAGGAAGTGAAGTGTTTTAGATATCTGGGAGTGGATCTGGCAGCGGATGGAACTATGGAAGCGGAAGTGGATCATAGGGTGGGGGAGGGGGCGAAAATTCTGGGAGCCTTGAAGAATGTGTGGAAGTCGAGAACATTATCTCGGAAAGCAAAAATGGGTATGTTTGAAGGAATAGTGGTTCCAACAATGTTGTATGGTTGCGAGGCGTGGGCTATGGATAGAGTTGTGCGCAGGAGGATGGATGTGCTGGAAATGAGATGTTTGAGGACAATGTGTGGTGTGAGGTGGTTTGATCGAGTAAGTAACGTAAGGGTAAGAGAGATGTGTGGAAATAAAAAGAGCGTGGTTGAGAGAGCAGAAGAGGGTGTTTTGAAATGGTTTGGGCACATGGAGAGAATGAGTGAGGAAAGATTGACCAAGAGGATATATGTGTCGGAGGTGGAGGGAACGAGGAGAAGAGGGAGACCAAATTGGAGGTGGAAAGATGGAGTGAAAAAGATTTTGTGTGATCGGGGCCTGAACATGCAGGAGGGTGAAAGGAGGGCAAGGAATAGAGTGAATTGGAGCGATGTGGTATACCGGGGTTGACGTGCTGGCAGTGGATTGAATCGGGGCATGTGAAGCGTCTGGGGTAAACCATGGAAAGCTGTGTAGGTATGTATATTTGCGTGTGTGGACGTATGTATATACATGTGTATGGGGGTGGGTTGGGCCATTTCTTTCGTCTGTTTCCTTGCGCTACCTCGCAAACGCGGGAGACAGCAAAAAAAAAAAAAAAAAAAAAAAAAAAAAAAAAAAAAAAAAAAACTCTTTAGGCATAAAATGCAAACATGCTCAAAAATGGTGCTGTATGCAGCATGAAAATTGGTGTGATCTTGCATTGTATCTCGGGGCCATACACGGTTCACTGCTGACATTTTTGGCCAAAGGGAGGAGTAATACATCAGTTGACATTTGAATCTATAGCAATACCCTAAAAACTTGATATGCAGTGTGGATCAATACATGCAAAAAATTTTGTGGACTGAATATGCAGTAGAGTGCAGTTAATGGGTTAAAAACCTTCCTTTTATCTGTTCCAATCATGTTCTTTTTTCCTATTATCAATCACATACATATACATACCCTTTAGCATATAGAAGGATGGGTCATGCACAAACATGGAGTGAGCCACAAATGATAAGATAGAATCAAAACTAAATAAATGCTGTAGTATTGTCATATGTAAAGGAATATCCAAATTCAAAATCTAAATGTAAGACCGAATTGGCTATGCAATAACTATAAACCAACACTGAATACATTCAAGTTGCTTCTACTAAAACCCTATCTGTTGCTGCCCTATTAAATGGGTAACATAACACAGAAGTAAACTATACCTGAAAAGTATCTGGGGAAATAACATCAATGATTGGTGTAACAACATGGGTGCGGTGCTCAGACACTCGTGCTAATAATGGTTCCATCCATCCTACGTTCACCTCGATATGGCTGTCCAAAAACACAAGCACCTGTAAAGTCAACAAATTAGTATTCTGATATTTATTAATAATTTGAACAACAATCATTTCTATTAGCATAATATACTAACATACAAAAAGGTAATCATATTAGAACAAATCATGAAGGCAGTATCTTAAAGAGAGACAGCATACATATCTCTTTCTCTGAAATACCTTCAATAGATTCTGATGTACACTGCAACTAGGGCTCCATATGTACATAATCACACTGTCAGGGGAGATACAAGAATGAGATAGAAGATGTGTATATATGTATACGTCAGTGTATGTATATGTATGTGTACGTTGAAATGTAAAGGTACATATTTGTGCGTGTGTGCGCAATTATGTGTATACGTGTATGTGGTTGGGTTGGGCCATTCTTTCGTCTGTTTCCTTGCACTACCTCGCCAATGCGGGAAATGACACTGAATAAAATAAATATGGGATAGGGGAGAAATAATATGAATAAAATAAATATGGGATAGGGGAGAAATAATATGAATAAAATAAATATGGGATAGGGGAGAAATAATACTTCCCATGTCTTCCCCACATGTCGCAGAAGGCGACTAAAGGGGGCAGAAATAGGGGGCTAGAAACCCTTCCCTCCTTGTATTTGAACTTTCTAAAAGGGGAAAGAGAAGGAGTCATGTGGGGAGTGCTCATCTTCCTCAAAGGATCAGACTGGGGTGTCTAAACGTGTGTGGATGAAACTAAGATGAAAAAAAAAAGGAGAGATAGGTAGTATGTTTGAGGAAAAGAACCTGGATGTTTTGGCTCTGAGTGAAACGAAGCTCAAGGGTAAAGGGGAAGGGCGGTTTGGAAATGTCTTGGGAGTAAAGTCAGGGGTAGGTGAGGGACAACTTAAGGGACAACTGATTTTGATATAAATCAGCTAGATATTCAAACTGCGGTGAGTAAAGTTAAAACATCACGTGTAATAACTGTTTTCTTACCTGACCAGTAGCATGTCTGGCACCAAAGACTCTTGCTCTGATAAGGCCCTCTCTCTGGGATGTTTGGAGAATATGTATCTTTTCACTGATACCTGTCATCTCATCCAATACCACAGCATGATACTTCTCTGAGGAAAATGTTTCATATGATGAATATAAAACCCTATGCACATGAAAAGCAAATAATGTGAATTCCAATACCATTTATAACTAAAATCATACATATATCAACATTATTCTATTTTATCATACTTAACCGCCATCACCCATAATAGTGAGGTAGTGCAAGGAAACAGATGAGGAATGGCCCAACCCACCCACATACCCATATAGATACATAAACGCCCACACATGCACATATACATACATGTACATTTCAATGTATACATACATACACATACACAGACATATACATATATACACATGTACATATCCATACTTGCTGCCTTCATCTATTCCCGTCGCCACCCCGCCACACACAAAGTACCCACTTTCTCTATCCAACGAGGCAGCACCAGGAACAGATAAAAAAAAAGGCCAAATCCGTTCACATTCAATCTCTATCCATTATGTGTAATGCACTGAAACCACAGCTCCCTTTCCACATGCAGGCCCCACAGCCCTTTCCATGGTTTACCCCAGATGCTTCACATGCCCTGGTTCAATAAACTGACAGCATACCCACCCCGGTATATCACATCGTTCCAACTCACTCTATTCCTTGCATGCCTTTCACCCTCCTGTATGTTCAGGCCCCGATCGCTCAAAATCCTTTTCACTCCATCCTTCCACCTCCAATATGGTCTCCCGCTTCTACTTCTTCCCTCCACCTCTGAAACATATATCCTCTTTGTCAATCTTTCCTCACTCATTCTCTCCATGTGACCAAACCATTTTACCACACACTCTTCTGCTCTCTCAACCACATTCTTTTATTTCCAAACATCTCTCTTACCCTTTCATTACTTACTCGATCAAACCACCTCACACCACATACTGTCCTCAAACATTTCATTTCTAACACATCCATCCTCCTCCGCACTACCCTACCTATATCCCATGCCTTGCAACCATATAACATTGTTGGAACCACTATTCCTTCAAACACACCCATTTTTGCTCTCCGAGATAACGTTCTCACCTTCCACACATTCTTCAATGCTCCCAGAACCTTCGCTCCCTCCCCCACCCTGTGACTCACTTCCGCTTCCATGGTTCTGTCAACTGCTAAGTCCACTTCCAGATACCTAAAACACTTCACATCCTCCAGTTTTTCTCCATTCAAACTTACCTCCCAATTAACTTGTACCTCAACCCTACTGTACCTAATAACCTTGTTCTTATTCACATTTACTCTCAGTTTTCTTCTTTCACACACTTTACCAAACTCAGTCACAAACTTCTTCAGTTTCTCACCCGAATCAGCCACCAGTGCTGTATCATCAGCGAACAACTGACTCGCTTCCCAAGCCCTCTCATCCACAACAGACTGCATACTTGCCCCTTTCTCCAAAACTCTTCCATTCACCTCCCTAACCACCCCATCCGTAAACAAATTAAACAACCATGGAGACATCACGCACCCCTGCCGCAAATTGACATTCACTGGGAACCAATCACTTTCCTCTCTTCATACTTACACATGCCTTACATCCTTAGTAAAAACTTTTCACTGCTTCTAACAACTTACCTCCCACACCACATACTCTTAAAATGTTCCACAAAGCATCTCTATTAATCCTATCATATGCCTTCTCCAGATCCATAAATGCTGCATACAAATCCATCTGTTTTTCTAAGTATTTCTCACATACATTCTTCAAAGCAAACACCTGATCCACACATCATCTACCACTTCTGAAACCACACTGCTCTTCCCCAATGTGATGCTCTGTACATACCTTTACCTTTTCAATCAATACCCTCCTACATAATTTCCCAGGAGTACTCAACAAACTTATGCCCCTGTAATTTGAACACTCAGCTTTATCCCCTTTGCCTATGTACAATGGCCATATGCATGCATTCTGCCAATCCTCAGGCACTTCACCATGATCCATACATACATTGAATATCTTTACCAACCAATGAACAACACAGTCACACCCTTTTTTAATGAATTCTACTGCAATACCAACCAAACTTGACGCCTTCCCAGATTTCATCTTCAGCAAAGCTTTCACAGCCTCTTTGTTCACCAAACCATTTTCAATGACCCCTCTCACTTCGCACACCACTCTGACCAAAACACCCTATATCTGCCACTCTATCATCAAACACATTCAGCAAGCCTTAAAAATATTCACTCCATCTTCTTACTTCATCACTACTTGTTATTATCTCCCCATTTGCCCTCTTCATCGATGCTCCCATTTGTACTCTTGTCTTACGCACTTTGTTTACCTCCTCCAAATGCCTCTCTCTTCTCTTTCACTAACAATCTTACTTCTTCATCCCACCAATCACTACCCTTTCTAATCTGCCCACCTCCCACCTTTCTCATGCCACATGCATATTTTGCCACAAACCATCACTGCTTCCCTAAATACATCCCATTCTTCCACCACTCCCCTTATGTCATTTGCTCTCACCTTTTTCCATTCTGCACTCAATCTCTTCAGGTACTTCCTCACACAAATCTCCCTTCCAAGCTAACTTACTCTCACCACTCTATTCTCCCCAACGTTCTCTCTTCTTTTCTGAAAACCTCTACAAATCTTCACCTTCACCTCCACAAGATAGTGATCTGACATCCCTCTAGCTGCCCCTCTCAGCACATTAATGTCCAAAAGTCTCTCTTTTACATGCCTACCAATTAACACACAATCCAATAATGCCCTCTGGCCATCTCTCCTACTTACATACGTATACTTATCAATATCTTTCTTTTTAAACCAGGTATTCCCAATCACCAGTCCTTTTTCAGCACACAAATCTACAAGCTCCATCTAATTAATTTGCTATTCACCTGAGTGCCAATTCATATGCTTTCTTCCATCTTTTCTTTTAATGGTAGTTGAGACAGCATGAGCAACTGAATGGCCTCATCAAGGACATCTCATTAATGAAAAAGATCTTATGTGATCGGGGCCTAACATGCAGGAGGGTGAAAGGCATGCACAGAATAGAGTGAATTGGAACAATGTGATATATTGGGCTCAATGTGCTCTCAATGGACTGAACCAGGGCAGGTGAAACATCTGGGGTAAATCATAGAGAGGTCTGTGGGGCCTGGATGTGAACAGGGAACTGAGTGTGAGCAGATGTGGCCTTTTCTGTTTGTTTTCCCGGTGCTACCTAGCTGAAGCATGGGGTAACAATGCTATTTCCTGCAGGATGGGGTAGCAACTAAAATGGATGAAGGCAAACAAATATGAATATGTGTACCTGTGTATACATGCATATGTATGTGTATGTATATATGTTGATGCATTCCTCACGTGTTGTATAGGGCGACTAAAGGGGACGGGAGCAGGGGCTAGAAACCCTCCCCTCCTTGTATTTTAACTTTCTAAAAGGGGAAACAGGAGTCACGCAGGGAGTGCTCATCCTCCTCGAAGGCTTAGATTGGGGTGTCTAAATATGTGTGGATGTAACAAAGATGAGAAAAAAGGAGAGATAGCTACTATGTTTGAGGAAAGGAACCTCGATGTTTTGGCTCTGAGTGAAACGAAGCTCAAGGGAAAAGGGGAAGAGTGGTTTGGGAATGTCTTGGGAGTAAAGTCAGGGGTTAGTGTGAGGACAAGAGCAAGGGAAGGAGTAGCACTACTCCTGAAACAGGAGTGGTGGGAGTATGTGATAGAGTGTAAGAAAGTAAATTCTAGATTGATATGGGTAAAACTGAAAGTTGACGGAGAGAGATGGGTGATTGATTATTGGTGCATATGCACCTGGGAATGAGAAGAAAGATCATGAGAGGCAAGTGTTTTGGGAGCAGCTGAGTGAGTGTGTTAGTAGTTTTGATGCACGAGACCGGGTTATAGTGATGGGTGATTTGAATGCAAAGGTGAGTAATGTGGCAGTTGAGGGAATAATTGGTGTAGGTGGGTGTCCAGTGCTGTAAATGGAAATGGTGAAGAGCTTGTAGATTTATGTGCTGAAAAAGGACTGGTGATTGGGAATACCTGGTTTAAAAAGAGAGATATACATAAGTATACATATGTAAGTAGGAGAGATGGCCAGAGAGCATTATTGGATTACGTGTTAATTGATAGGTGCGCGAAAGAGAGTCTTTTGGATGTTAATGTGCTTAGAGGTGCAACTGGAGGGATGTCTGATCATTATCTTGTGGAGGCGAAGGTGAAGATTTGTAGAGGTTTTCAGATAAAAAGAGAGAATGTTGGGGTGAAGAGAGTGGTGAGAGTAAGTGAGCTTGGGAAGGAGACTTGTGTGAGGAAGTACCAGGAGAGACTAAGTACAGAATGGAAAAAGGTGAGAACAAAGGACGTAAGGGGAGTGGGGGAGGAATGGGATGTATTTAGGGAAGCAGTGATGGCTTGCACAAAAGATGCTTGTGGCATGAGAAGCATGGGAGGTGGGCAGATTAGAAAGGGTAGTGAGTGGTGGGATGAAGAAGTAAAATTATTAGTGAAAGAGAAGAGAGAGGCATTTGGACGATTTTTGCAGGGAAATAATGCAAATGAGTGGGAGATGTATAAAAGAAAGAGGCAGAAGGTCAAGAAAAAAGTGCAAGAGGTGAAAAAGAGGGCAAATGAGAGTTGGGGTGAGAGGGTATCATTAAATTTTAGGGAGAATAAAAAGTTGATAGAGATGCTCTGTGGAAGGTATTACGAATATATGGTGTGGGAGGCAAGTTGTTAGAAGCAGTGAAAAGTTTTTATTTAGGATGTAAGACATGTGTACGTGTAGGAAGAGAGGAACGTGATTGGTTCTCAGTGAATGTAGGTTTGCGGCAGGTGTGTGTGATGTCTCCATGGTTGTCTAATTTTTTATGGATGGGGTTGTTAGGGAGGTGAATGCAAGAGTTTTGGAAAGAGGGGCAAGTATGCAGTCTGTTGTGGATGAGAGAGCTTGGGAATTGAGTCAGTTGTTGTTTGCTGATGATACAGTGATGGTGGCTGATTCCTGTGAGAAACTGCAGAAGCTGGTGACTGAGTTTGGTAAAGTATGTGAAAGAAGAAAGCTGAGAGTAAATGTGAATAAGAACAAGGCTATTAGGTACAGTAGGGTCAAGGGACAAGTCAATTGGGAGGTAAGTTTGAATGGAGAAAAACTGGAGGAAGTGAAGTGTTTTAGATATCTGGGAGCGGATTTGGCAGTGGATGGAACCATGGAAGCAGAAGTGAATCATAGGATGGGGGAAGGGGGCAAAAGTTCTGGGAGCGTTGAAGAATGTGTGGAAGTTGAGAACATTATCTCGGAAAGCAAAAATGGGTATGTTTGAAGGAATAGTGGTTCCAACAATGTTACATGGTTGCGAGGCGTGGGCTATGGATAGAGTTGTGCGCAGGAGGGTGGATGTGCTGGAAATGAGATGCTTGAGGACATTATGTGGTGTGAGGTGGTTTGATCGAGTAAGGAATATTAGGGTAAGAGAGATGTGTGGTAATAAAAAGAGTGTGGTTGAGAAACCAGAAGAGGGTGTTTTGAAATGGTTTGGTCACATGGAGAGAATGAGTGAGGAAAGATTGACCAAGAGAATATACGTGTCAGAGGTAGAGGGAACGAGGAGAAGTGGGAGACCAAATTGGAGGTGGGACGATGGAGTGAAAAAGATTTTGAGTGATCGGGGCCTGAACATACAGGAAGGTGAAAGGCATGAAAGGAATAGAGTGAATTGGAATGATGTGGTATACTGGGGCCGACGTGCTGTCAATGGATTGAACCAGGGCATGTGAAGCGTCTGGGGCAAACCATGGAAAGTTCTGTGGGACCTGGATGTAGAGAGGGAGCTGTGGTTTCGGTGCATTGTTACATGACAGCTAGAGACTGAGTGTGAACGAATGTGGCCTTTGTTGTCTTTTCCTTGCGCTACCTCACACACATGAGGGGGGAGGGGGTTGTTATTCCATGTGTGGCGAGGTGGTGATGGGAATGAATAAAGGCAGACAGTATGAATTATGTACATGTGTATATATGTATATGTCTGTGTGTGTAAATATATGTATACATTGAGATGTATAGGTATGTATATTTGCGTGTGTGGACGCGTATGTATATACATGTGTATGTGGGTGGGTTGGGCTGTTCTTTCATCTGTTTCCTTGAGCTACCTCACTAACGCGGGAGACAGCGACAAAGCAAAAAAGAAAAAAAGAAAAAGATGTTTTGGAAGGAGGTAAATAAAGTGCGTAAGACTAGGGAACAAATGGGAACTTCAGTGAAGGGGGCTAATGGGGAAGTGATAACAAGTAGTGGTGATGTGAGAAGATGGAGTGAGTATTTTGAAGGTTTGTTGAATGTGTTTGATGATAGAGTAGAAGATATAGGGTGTTTTGGTCGAGGTGGTGTGCAATGTGAGAGGGTTAGAGAAAATGATTTAGTAAACAGAGAAGAGGTAGTAAAAGCTTTGCGGAGGATGAAAGCCGGCAAGGCAGTGGGTTTGGATGGTATTGCAGTGGAATTTATTAAAAAAAGGGGGTGATGGTATTGTTGACTGGTTGGTAAGGTTATCTAATGTATGTATGATTCATGATGAGGTGCCTGAGGATTGGCGGAATGCTTGCACAGTGCCATTGTACAAAGGCAAAGGGGACAAAGGTGAGTGCTCAAATTACAGAGGTATAAGTTTGTTGAGTATTCCTGGGAAATCATATGGGAGGGTATTGATTGAGAGGGTGAAGGCATGTACAGAGCATCAGATTGGGGAAGAGCAGTGTGGTTTCAGAAGTGGTAGAGGATGTGTGGATCAGGTGTTTGCTTTGAAGAATGTATGTGAGAAATACTTAGAAAAGCAAATGGATTTGTATGTAGCATTTATGGATCTGAAGAAGGCAAATGACAGAGTTGATAGAGATACTCTGTGGAAGGTATTAAGAATATATGGTGTGGGAGGCAAGTTGTTAGAAGCAGTGAAAGGTTTTTATCGACGATGTAAGGCATGTGTACGTGTAGGAAGAGAGGAAAGTGATTGGTTCTCAGTGAATGTAGGTTTGCGGCAGGGGTGTGTGATGTCTCCATGGTTGTTTGATTTGTTTATGGATGGGGTTGTTAGGGAGGTAAATGCAAGAGTTTTGGAAAGACGGGCAAGTATGCAGTCTGTTGGGGATGAGAGAGCTTGGGAAGTGAGTCAGTTGTTATTCGCTGATGATACAGTGCTGGTGGCTGATTCATTTGAGAAACTGCAAAAGCTGGTGACTGAGTTTGGTAAAGTATGTGAAAGAAGAAAGTTGAGTAAATGTGAATAAAGTACAGTAGGGTTGAGGGTCAAGTCAATTGGGAGGTAAGTTTGAATGGAGAAAAACTGGAGGAAGTGAAGTGTTTTAGATATCTGGGAGTGGATTCGGCAGCGGATGGAACCACAGAAGCGGAAGTGAATCATAGGGTGGGGGAGGGGGCGAAAATTCTGGGAGCCTTGAAGAATGTTTGGAAGTCGAGAACATTATCTCGGAAAGCAAAAATGGGTATGTTTGAGGGAATAGTGGTTCCAACAATGTTGAATGGTTGCGAGGCGTGGGCTATGGATAGAGTTGTAAGGAGGAGGGTGGATGTGCTGGAAATGAGATAGTTGAGGACAATATGTGGTGTGAGGTGGTTTGATCGAGTAAGTGATGTAAGGGTAAGAGAGATGTGTGGAAATAAAAAGAGCGTGGTTGAGAGAGCAGAAGAGGGTGTTTTGAAATGGTTTGGTCACATGGAGAGAATGAGTGAGGAAAGACTGACCAAGAGGATATATGTGTCAGAGGTGGAGGGGACAAGGAGAAGTGGGAGACCAAATTGGAGGTGGAAAGATGGAGTGAAAAAAATTTTGAGTGATCGGGGCCTGAACATGCAGGAGGGTGAAAGGCGTGCAAGGAATAGAGTGAATTGGAACGATGTGGTATACCGGGGTTGATGTACTGTCAATGGATTGAACCAGGGCATGTGAAGTGTCTGGGGTAAACAATGGAAAGTTCTGTGGGGCCTGGATGTGGAAAGGGAGCTGTGGTTTTGGTGCATTATTACATGACAGCTAGAGACTGAGTGTGAACGAATGGGGACTTTGTTTTGTTCCTAGCACTACCTCGCACACATGAGGGAGGAGCGGGTTGTTATTTCATGTGTGGCGGGGTGGCGATGGAAATGAATAAAGGCAGACAGTATGAATTATGTACATGTGTATATATGTATATGTCTGTGTGTGTATATATATGTATACGCTCAGATGTATAGGTATGTAAGTTTGAGTGTGTGGACGTGTATGTATATACATGTGTATGTGGGTGGGTTGGGCCATTCTTTTGTCTGTTTCCTTGTGCTACCTCGCTGATGCGGGAGACAGTGACAAAGCAAAATAAATAAATAAATATGTGTGTTGTCTTCTGCAACACACAGGGAATAGTGAGGTAGAATACTTTCTCCCCTACCCCAGGAGAAGGTGAGAAATGCTAATCTCACCTAAGGAATTGACATGAATACAATGAGAAAAGTAATGAGAGGTACTGAATACAATTTGAAATGGAGCTAAACACTGGTGATGAAAAATAAAACAGACCATTTGTAAGACAATTAGCAGTGATTAGTTTAGCTGTAAATTAGTTTAAAACTGGAATATATCATATCATACATATCTGATAATCTTAAGTTCATAATTTTTCAGCATTTTCTGATTTAACAAAGTAGCACCACAAGCAGATGAAACTGCTTCCGTTGCACACATACACTATAATGCATTAAGCACCAAAACCATAGCATCCTATCCACAGATAAGCACAAAACCATAGCATCCTATCCACAGATAAGCACAAAGACCATTCCATGGTTTCACCAGACCACTTCATATGCCCTGGTTTAGCCCAGTGATAGCACACTGCCCTCTAATCCAAACGTGCCTCTCACCCTCCCGAATTTTCAGGCCCTAGTAACTCAAAAGCCTCTTCACTCAAACCTTCCAACTCCTTTACAGTCATTTCCTTCCCCTTGCTCCCTCCATTTCTAACATCTATATCCTCTTAGCCAGCTTCTCTTGGTTCCTCCTCTACATAAGTTTAAACCACTTAAGCATAAAAGAGTCATCCCTCTCAATCATACAGTTAAACACAGGCAGTCACCATAGTATGTGGAAAATGTTGACCAAGTCACCATGTTGCACAACAGAAAGATGTTATAAAATATACAAAATGAGTATTGTATGACATTAACACTACAACTTAAGCCAAACTATTCAGGTAATTGATAACTAGGTACTGGTGCTTACCTTCAGCAGTATCATCAATAAGTAAGATTTCATGAAGTAAGTGAGCAGGTGTCCGGTCAAGAATGGAGTGTACTGTCCGCAACAAGGCCGAGTGATCTTCACGATAGAAACAAATAACAACAGATGCAGTTGGGAGATCTGTAGGATACTTGATATCCTTACATCTGCAATTGGTAACATACAAACATTCAAAAATTTTCAAAGTAGTAATAATACTTGATGTACAATATAATTATCTGGCTACCTCTACTATGATGGCCTACACATAACAGTTGTCCAAAGTTTCTTTCAAGCATTATCTTTGTTCACAATGGTTTGGGGTTACCTTCTACTAGTGATGTTGTGTCCCTCTCCTGAGGTATTCCTATACAGTGATATGCCACATATTCTCAAACTGGACACTATCCTTCAGGAATGATTATCTTTTCCAAGCCTTTTGATACTTCACATTTCTACATTGCTCCATCTCTAACAGGGAATCATAATAAAAAAAAATGAAGTGCATCAGCTGAAATCATGTATAATCAAATCCTAAATAAACATACAAAAATAGGGATGCATTCCATAGGCAAAGCTGTATCAGCCTCTTGACCCATTTCTTCAATGTCTCTGACATTTACATAATTGTATGCTACTTAAGTAAAACAAAAGTCTTTCTTGCTTTCATACTTAATCACTATTTCCTTTGTTAGGGAACACACAAAGAGAGGTTGCATTTGCTCACATCTATTCCTGAGATGTCATGTGTAATGCACTGACATCACAGCATGGATGAAACGGATCAACAATAGTGTGGGTGAAAGGAAAGATTGGAATCAAGAAGCATGCATAAGTATGTGTATATGTACCTGTGAATATGAAGGCCTTGTGAAGCAAGGATAAAATGAAGTGTTTCAGGAGTCTGATGGACAATGTAAATGATTTTGAAATGGAGAGAAAGTGGGATTGTAATGGGTGGTATGAATGCGAAGGAGGGATGTGATTAAACTGGTGAGATAGGTGATAAATGGGGAGTGCCTGGAGTAAATGTGAAAGTAAGTTATCCTGTGGATGTCTGTGTTAAGAGAGGTTTATTCCTTACATACAGCTTTTTTCAGCACAAGATGATCCATTGATATACATGGATTACAAATGGTGGAAGAAAAGAGCAAAAGGGTTTGCCTAACAATGGAGCACAGAATGAAAGGTTAAGAAAGGCTAGGCTATGCTAGATGCTAAAGTTACGAGAGGATTCTCTGGAGATTCTGGACATTTTGCAGTTCTTATGTGGGCGAGGATCAGAAAGAAGTGGAGGTATGGTGTAAGAGAGAATGGAGAGGTAAGAGTTTTGGCAAATAAGAAGATACATCTCCTAAGACAGCTCCTTGGGTAAGTTTGGTGAAATGGAAGGAGAGATAAGGGAGACAGCAGTACAGGATAGAAGAGTCATTGGATCCCTTAATAGAATAATGAAGGGGAACTTCAGTGAAGGGCGCTAATGGGGAGGTGATAACAAGTAGTGGTGATGTGAGAAGGAGATGGAGTGAGTAATTTGAAGGTTTGTTGAATGTGTTTGATGATAGAGTGGCAGATATCGGGTGTCTTGGTCGAGGTGGTGTGCAAAGTGAGAGGGCTGGGGAAAATGATTTGGTAAACAGAGAAGAGGTAGTAAAAGCTTTGCGGAAGATGAAAGCCGGCAAGGCAGCAGGTTTGGATGGTATTGCAGTGGAATTTATTAAAAAAGGGGGTACCTGTATTGTTGACTGGTTGGTAAGGTTATTCAATGTATGTATGACTCATGGTGAGGTGCCTGAGGATTGGCGGAATGCGTGCATAGTGCCATTGTACAAAGGCAAAGGGGATAAGAGTGAGTGCTCAAATTACAGAGGTATAAGTTTGTTGAGTATTCCTGGTAAATTATATGGGAGGGTATTGATTGAGAGGGTGAAGGCATGTACAGAGCATCAGAATGGGGAAGAGCAGTGTGGTTTCAGAAGTGGTAGAGGATGTGTGGATCAGCTGTTTGCTTTGACGAATGTATGTGAGAAATACTTAGAAAAGCAAATGGATTTGTATGTAGCATTTATGGATCTGGAGAAGGCATATGATAGAGTTGATAGAGATGCTCTGTGGAAGGTATTAAGAATATATGGTGTGGGTGGCAAGTTGTTAGAAGCAGTGAAAGGTTTTTATCGAGGATGTAAGGCATGTGTACGTGTAGGAAGAGAGGAAAGTGATTGGTTCTCAGTGAATGTAGGTTTGCGGCAGGGGTGTGTGATGTCCCCATGGTTGTTTAATTTGTTCATGGATGGGGTTGTTAGGGAGGTGAATGCAAGAGTTTTGGAAAGACGGGCAAGAATGAAGTCTGTTGTGGATGAGAGAGCTTGGGAAGTGAGTCAGTTGTTGTTCGCTGATGATACAGCGCTGGTGGCTGATTCATGTGAGAAACTGCAGAAGCTGGTGACTGAGTTTGGTAAAGTGTGTGAAAGAAGAAAGTTAAGAGTAAATGTGAATAAGAGCAAGGTTATTAGGTACAGTAGGGTTGAGGGTCAAGTCAATTGGGAGGTAAGTTTGAATGGAGAAAAACTGGAGGAAGTAAAGTGTTTTAGATATCTGGGAGTGGATCTGGCAGCGGATGGAACCATGGAAGTGGAAGTGAATCATAGGGTGGGGGAGGGGGCGAAAATCCTGGGAGCCTTGAAGAATGTGTGGAAGTCGAGAACATTATCTCGGAAAGCAAAAATGGGTATGTTTGAAGGAATAGTGGTTCCAACAATGTTGTATGGTTGCGAGGCGTGGGCTATGGATAGAGTTGTGCGCAGGAGGATGGATGTGCTGGAAATGAGATGTTTGAGGACAATGTGTGGTGTGAGGTGGTTTGATCGAGTAAGTGACGTAAGGGTAAGAGAGATGTGTGGAAATAAAAAGAGCGTGGTTGAGAGAGCAGAAGAGGGTGTTTTGAAATGGTTTGGGCACATGGAGAGAATGAGTGAGGAAAGATTGACCAAGAGGATATATGTGTCAGAGGTGGAGGGAACGATGAGAAGTAGGAGACCAAATTGGAGGTGGAAAGATGGAGTGAAAAAGATTTTGAGTGATCGGGGCCTGAACATGCAGGAGGGTGAAAGGCAGGCAAGGAATAGAGTGAATTGGATCGATGTGGTATACCGGGGTTGACGTGCTGTCAGTGGATTGAATCAGGGCATGTGAAGCGTCTGGGGTAAACCATGGAAAGCTCTGTGGGGCCTGAATGTGGAAAGGGAGTTGTGGTTTCGGGCATTATTGCATGACAGCTAGAGACTGAGTGTGAACGAATGAGGCCTTTGTTGTCTTTTCCTAGCGCTACCCCGCACACATGAGGGGGGAGGGGGATGGTATTCCATGTGTGGTGAGGTGGCAATGGGAATGAATAAAGGCAGACAGTGTGAACTGTGTGCATGGGTATATATGTATGTGTCTGTGTGTGTATATATATGTGTACATTGAGATGTATAGGTATGTATATTTGCGTGTGTGGACGTGTGTGTATATACATGTGTATGGGGGTGGGTTGGGCCATTTCTTTCGTCTGTTTCCTTGTGCTACCTCGCAAACACGGGAGACAGCAACAAAGCAAAATAAAAAATAAAAAAATAATAAGAAGTTTAAGTATGAAAGTGAAGAGAAGATCAAGGGACAGCATAGTCCTCTTAACCTTGAACTATGCAGTCAAAACATGGACATGGAATGAGTCACAGAGGTTAAGAATCCAGGATGTGGAAAAGAGCTATTTGTGAGGAACATGTGGTGTGACTAAATGAAATTAAGAAAGAAATGAGGAGGTGTATGAGAGATATGGTATAGCAGGTAATAAATTGTGGAGTGGTAGAGTGAGTGAAATGTAATACTTTGAGGTGGTTAGGGCATGTGGAAAGAATGCAAGATGGGAACTTTACAAGAAGAGCATATGATATGAAAATTAAAGGAGTTGGTGTGAGAGGATAATTAGCTGTGCCATGGGGAAATAAGAGTGGACCAGAAGTGGAGGAAAAGTTGTAGAAGAATGCCACTTCAGAAACAACATTATTCTTCCTCAACTTGATAATCTGTATATGTCTTTACCTTCTCAAAAAACACTTAACAAACTTATACATCTGTAATTTGAACATTCACCTTTTCCCCCCTAGACTATATTTAGCGTCCACAAAAAACATTGTCCTTCCTCATACAATTTCAATGGCAACACTCGACTCAGGTTTATTGTGGGTACAAGCATATGACACTCTCAGGGTTAAATCAACATACGTCTGGTTGCTGGGATTAATGTTCCTAATGGTGTAAGAACTTGCAACCCATTACCTGTGCTTCAAGACTGTTGGCTCTTACCTTTTTCAAGGAGGAGAAACCCCCAATACTTGCCTGGAAGCAAGAAAATCTGGGTACACATGAGATTTCTAAGTGCACTGGGCACTCAGAATACACAATCAATTGACTGCTTCCTGCAACACCTCTTCAGTGCCTCACCTCATTAACATCAAGACCCTGTGGACCTAAAATACTACAGGAATCTTACCAATTCCATGCCCAGACATCTGTAAGTGATAATCAAGATGAAAGGAGAGAGAACAACATAATAACATGTATCACCTTTGAAACTGTTTGGGGAGGCAAACAAGGAGTTTGTGGACACTGTACAATTGCACTATACATGCATAGACAAAGCAACTATCTTTGGTTCCTGTTTCTCCACTAACTCCACCTTGGACGACCAATATTCCTTCACCCCCTGATGCTCCTCTTCCTAATCCTATGCCATTTCTCATAATCTCTTTTCAGACTGTCAGAAAAGAGCTTTTTTTCTCTGCACACAAGCAAGGGTTATGGTCCAGATGGCATCCATCCCTGTGTACTGAAAGAGTTTGCCTCTGAACTTGCACCTGTGCTTGTTTGTCTGTTACATTTGTTTAAAAACCCAAACTTTTCCTTTTCCTTGAAAGCATGCACTGATACATCCCATCCCTAAAAAAGGTGACAGTTCCGACCTCTCTATAGCTATCGTCCTACTACTTTGATATCTACGAATTTCAAAGTCTTTGAATCCATTCTCAACTCTCATATCCTTAAACACCTTGAAAATCATGGTCTTCTCTCTGATTACCAGTATGGCATCCATGCGGCAAGATCCACTGGTGACATTCTTTCCTATCTTACTTCTACAAATAAGAAATTACATACATGAACACACACAACAAAAAGACATGTGACAATTATATATGGTAAAATTCTATTATGAGAAATTCTATGCAATGAGAGCACACACAATAATAACATACCTCTTATTCCTAGTGTCTGGGATTGGGCGATGGTATGAGAGACGAGAAGATATGAGTGTGTTGAAAGCATGAAGACGGTAACCCTTCTCTTTTTCCTGAAAAATATTTCATATAAAATCAATTCTAACAGCTACCAACTGTTACATCTCTCCCTTAAAAACAAATAAGAATATTAACTATCTCTATTATTTGTCTTATATTCTACTTCTGAGTACACTACTCTCATATCCATTCATAAAGATTACTTTTCATTACTTCACATATCAATGATCTAATTAATAAATTCCTAGGCATTTGGACTGTTTTGCTAATAATGTATACTGGCGAATCCCTCAGAAACATAGACCACTTCCTGCAAAACTTCTGTGTTGACAATTCACAATGAAGTTGCTGCCTATCACCAAATAAAAATTGAGTGACAAGAAGAGCATACACAGCAAGTCAGGTAAAACTTGCTGCCTATCACCAAATAAAAATTGTGTGACAAGATCATACACAGCAAGTCAGGTAAAACTGGTAAAAAACAAAAATCAAAGTATCATAACTTTCAAGTGGGCACAGTTCAAGTTCCTGAAATAATATGACTGAATCAATCAGAGAAGAATGAAGGCCAAACAGAGGTATAGAGGTGAGATCTCTGGAACATAATGGGATCACTGTTTAGAAAGAAGTCGGGAGTGTAGTTTATCTTTAAAAGGCGATATTTGGCTCAGTTAACACCAATCCACATTGATTTTTTAGCAACTCACTCTTTTCCTGCCAATCATCCATTTGTATGTCCTCATCTGCTCTTAATGGATCAATTGAACATGTGCTGTTTGATTCTGGTCTTGCATGTGAATGAAAGTATAATTTCTTTTCAATCTCACTGATGGCTTCTCTTCTTTTTCATGAATCCTGACTTTTCCGAATTAATAGTCTACATCCACCATCCACTTTGATATTTTCTTTGCTGGGCAAGCTATGGCTTTCTCAGAACATCTGCAACTTCCTCTTGCATACTATATAAGGAGTTTCTTTCTCATTCTACTCTAAGAACCTTTGTACTTTTCTCATAAGTCTATGCATGTTGCATGTTTGGAAAGCATCTGTGGTTATAAACGTAACACACTCCTCTAGCATTCAATATTCAAAGACTTCCCACTGGATTGCAAACATCTAACTAAATACTTCTTTACATTTTTTGTTTCCAATTAAAAGAGAAATTATTATATTCAACTTCATGATGGCATATGTTCTGTCACAAGCATTCAGCATCCATGACTGTTTGTACTTCTATTAAGCTGTGATTCGAGTACAGCATATCTAAGATGATGTCACAAAATTAGTCTACTTTATCTATGAAGAGATGATCTAGCCTATTGTTTTACTGGTTAGTTCTGCTATTGGCAGACTAAGAGAAAACTTGTCACACACTCTATATTTCTTACTTTTTCTATAGTCTTGTGGTATTATATCTAGTGGCTTAAATACTGATGCACTGACCAGGTCACAGTTTTTTATCTTGATAACAAACACTAAAAATTACATACAAGAAATTCTGGGGCTCTGATGTTTCAAGAGAATCCTTAAAACACAATCAAACTCCTCAACATGTTGTTCTCTCATTGCATCAGCAAAAGTGTAATTTGGGACCCATATCTCACTGTTCATTTGATCTTTAACATTTACATAGCATGCATGGTCCAAAAGTCTCATTATAGAGAGAGCAAAAAATTAGAAATAATTTTCCCTTTTTCCTGAAAGAATTATGGATCATCATTTGAAAGTGACAACAATTTCGAAGAAAATATATATCATTATCTATTTGCTGGCCTTGTAACACACTCCTCTAGCATTTAATATTCAAAGACTTTCCACCTGATTACAAACATCTCACTAAATACTTCTTTACATTTTTTGTTTCCAATTAAAAGAGAAATTATTATATTCAACTTCATGATGGCATATGTTCTGTCACAAGCATTCAACATCCATGACTGTTTGTACTTCTCTTAAGCTGTGATTCGAGTACAGCGTATCTGAGATGACGTCACAAAATTAGTCTACTTTATCTATGAAGAGATGATCTAGCCTATTGTTTTACTGGTTAGTTCTGCTATTGGCAGACTAAGAGAAAACTTGTCACACTCTATACTTCTTACTTTTTCTATAAATTCTTGTGGTATGACATCTAATGGCTTAAATACTGATGCAATGACTAGGTCATAGTTTTTTATCTTGATAACAAACACTAAAAATTACATACAAGAAATTCTGGGGCTCTGATGTTTCAAGAGAATCCTTAACACAATAACTCCTCAACATGTTGTTCTTCTCTTATTGCATCAGCAAAAGTGTAATTTGGGACCCAAATCTCACTGTTCATTTGATCTTTAACACTTACATAGTATGCATGGTCCAAAAGTCTCATTATGGAGAGAGCAAAAAATTAGAAATAATTTTCCCTTTTTCCTTAAGGAATAATGGATCATCATTTGAAAGTGACAACAATTTCAAAGAGAATACATATCATTGTCTATTTGCTGGCCTTGTAACACACTCCTCTAGCATTTAATATTCAAAGACTTTCCACATGACTGCAAACGTCTCACTAAATACTTCTTTACATTTTTTGTTACCAATTAAAAGAGCAATTATTATATTCAACTTCATGATGGCATATGTTCTGTCACAAGCAGTCAGCATCCATGACTGTTTGTACTTCTATTAAGTTGTAATTGGAGTACAGCATATCTGAGATGATGTCACAAAATTAGTCTACTTTATCTATGAAGAGATGATCTAGCCTATTGTTTTACTGGTTAGTTCTGCTATTGGCAGACTAAGAGAAAACTTGTCACACACTCTATATTTTTTACTTTTCTATAAATTCTTGTTGTATTACATCTAGTGGCTTAAATAATGATGCAATGACTAGGTCATAGTTTTTTATCTTGATAACAAATACTAAAAATTACACACAAGAAATTCTCTTATTGCATTAGGAAAAGTGTAATTTGGGACCCAAATCTCACTGTTCATTTGATCTTTAACACTTACACAGTATGCATGGTCCAAAAGTCTCATTATGGAGAGAGCAAAAAAAGTAGAAATAATTTTCTCTTTTTCCTTAAGGAATAATGGATCATCATTTAAAAGTGACAACAATTTCAAAGGAAATAAATATCATTATCTATTTGCTGGCCTTGTCCTGAGCTAAGTGACCACCTGGTGGGGGCATAAATGAAGATTCTGACAGGTCCAGTTAACAGACGACGTGGAAATGGCATTTCTATCTAATAAGCTTGTTTTCTTATTATGCTCTTTTTTCATAAAGGACAATGAAGGTGATTAAAAACACAAACCTTTAATGCTTCCCATGTTAGCAAGGTAGCATCAGAAACACATGAAGAAAAGGCATCATTCATTCTCTAGCTGTCAAGGGTAATGCTATGAAACCACATCCCCAACCACAACCAAGAACTGCAGTTCATTTCTGTGGTTTCCCCTGGTTATTTCATATGCCCTGGTTCAGTCTACTGACAGCACATCAACCCCTGCATACCAAATCACTCCAATTCACTCTATCCCATGCACACCTTTCATCCTCCTGTCCACCTTTCACCCTCCTCCACTTTCAGGCCCTGAGCACTCAAAATCTTTTTCACTGCATCCTTCCATCTCCTATTTGGTCTCCCCATTCTCCCTCTTCCCTCCAATTAACACACTTATCCAGTCAAACTCTCCTCAATCATTCTTTCTTCAAGTCCAAAACATTTCAGCACATCCTTTTCAGCTCTTTCAGCTACACCTCTTTCTTATTACTTACTTACTAGACAGACAAACTTACTAAATCAATCCTCCTCACACCACATATTGTTTTCAAACATTCATTTCCAACACATCCTCCCTCCTCTTTACATTCTCATCCATAGCCTATGCCTAACATCCATACAGCACTGTTGGCATTACTATACCTTCAAACATACCCACTTTAACCCTCCCAGATAGCAATATCTCATCTCAAACACTTCTCAAAGCTCCTAAAACTTTCTCTCCATCAACCACCCGATGACACATCTCTGCTTCCATGATTCCACTTGTTGTCTCCTTCATTCCCAGGTATCTAAAACATTCCACTTCCTTCAAGTTTTATCTATTCAACCTCACATCCCACTTAACCTCACTCTCTGCAAAACTAAATTTTGCAAGGTTATTCCCTAGCTTTTATTTTACTCTTGTCTTCCTCCTTTTAAACACTCTCCCAAACTCAGACACCAACTTTTGCTGTTCCTACCTCGAATCCACCACCAGTATTAAGTCATTAAAAATCAACAACTGACTCACTTCCCAGGCTCCCTCATCCCCTATACTTTGCATACCTGCCCTTCTCTCCAAGACCATTGCACTAAATTCCCTCACCACCCTATCCATGAACAAATTACACAGCCATGGTGACATTACACATCTCTGCCACAGACCCAACTTCACCTGGAACCAATCACTCTCTTCTCTACCAACTCAAACACTTTTCTGATAAAAACACCTAACTGATTGTAACTGTTTTCCTCCCACACTATTATTTGTAACACCTTCCACGAAGCATCTCTATCAATCCTACCTGGAACCACTTACTCTCCTCTCCACCAACTCAAACACTTAATAAAAACTAACTGCCTTTAACAGCTTTGCCCCCACACTATTTATTTGTAACATAATCTCTAACAACCGTATCATATACTTTCTTCAGATTCATATATGCCATATACATATTGTTCTGTTTCTCTATGTGTTTCTTACACACATTCTTCAATTCAAAGATCTGTTCCACACATCCTCTACTACTCGTGAAACCACATTATTCCTTCCCAATCGGAGACTCTATGCATTAGCCACCACCTTCTCAATCACCATTCTCACAGACAACTTACCAAGTACCCTAAAAAAAACTCATACCTCTGGAATTTGAACACTCACCTTTGTCCCCCTCTCCTTTTATACAGTGGCATTATCAATGCATTCCACCATCGTCAGGCACCTTATCATGATCCATACATACACTGAAAATCCTGAATGACCAATCAACAAAACAGTCATCCATTTTCTTTAAGAAATTCAACTGCAATACCATCCACTCCAACCACTTTGCCACATTTCATCTTATTCAAGGCTTTCAACACCTCTCTCTTCACTAAACCACTTGCCAAGACTCTCTCACTTCGCCTATCTCCCCAACCCAAACACCCTCCACCTGCTATCCTATCATCAAACACATTCAACCATCCTTCAAAATAATCACTCCATCTTCTCTTCACCTCATAATTGCCTTTTACCATTTGCCCTTTTGCCCACTTCATCAATGTTTCTCTGTTCTCTTGTTTAACTCTCACTGTTAACCTCCTAAAACATTTTTCTATTCTACCTGAAATTTGATGATACTCTCCCAACCTAACATCATTTGCCCTCTTTTTCAAACCCTGCATCTTCCTCTTGACTTCTTGCCACTTTCTCTTGTACATCTCCCAATCATTTTCACTTCTTCCCTACAAGTTCAGCCCGTACACCTCTCTTTACTCTTTCCTTTACAATTTCATTAAGCCACTCCACCACTCACTACCCTTTCTCACCTGCCCACCTTCCACTTGCAACACACTTCTCTCACACATGCCAGCACTGCTTTTCTCAATACCTTCATTTCCTCACCCACTCCCCTAGCCTCATTTACTCTCACATTTTACCATAATACACTCAATTTCCCCAGGTATTTCTTCACACTTGTCTCTCTTCCAAGGTTACTTTCACCAACCTCTTCTCACTTATATATTTTTCTCTTTGCCAAAAACCTCAGGGTATCTTTACTTTTGCCTCCAGCAGGTAATGATCAGAAATCCCATCATCTGTTCCTCTTAGCACATTCACATCTAAGAGCCTCTTTTGTAAACCTATCAATCACTACATAATCCAGTAATGACCGCTTACTATCTCTCTACTTACCCACGTATAATCATGTCTGTCTCTCTTTTCGAACCAGGTACTTCCAATCACTAGTCCTTTTTCAGTGCACAACTCCACATGCTGTTCACCATTTCCATTCACCTTACTGAATACCTTCCATTTATACCTTCAACTGCCACATTACTTACTACTGCATTTAACTCATCCATCACTACAATTTGATTTCTTGCATCAAAAGTGCTGACACACTCACTAAGCTGATCCCAAAACATTAACTCACTTCCTAGGAACCCTCATCCCCTGCATACTTACCCCTCTCCAGGACTCTTGCACTTACCTCCCTCACCAACCCATCCATAAACAAATTTAAAAGCCATGATGATGTCAAACATACCTGCCACAGATCAACCACCACTTGAAACCATTCACTCTCCTCCCTTCCTACTCATACACACATCTTACACTCAACCTTATGCACCTAAAGTTAAGCATTTATTGTTTACAAAAAAAAATATACAATATCTATAGGGTTGGCTAATCCCAAACAAATACAGCGTATCTGCAGTGGAGGTACATGGTAGGAGCCACAAATGCATAGAGTCCCTGGGATAATGAAACCTCCAGATAGTTCCTATGACTAATCCTTTGTTTGGGTTGCCATGTATGACCAGTCAAGATAACAAGCTGAACTGAGCCTGTGGCAAGATAATGCAAGCCTTGATAGAAGACAATAGCACCCTACCATACTTCAATCAAAAACAATAGCAATGAAAGGGTTCTAAAAGTCTTAAAGACTTTAATATTCTATTTCTAGAAGCACTAATGCATTACTTATACTATACAAATAAGCACTCACTGCAACATTTCCTAAGATTAATTCCCATAGCCACAAGTACATAGTCTCACTTTTAACCATGTTTAACTCATCATCCCATCATCAGCAGTAATGATACAAGTTCAAATTTTTTCAATACATTCAGACAAGTACAACATACTTGCTCATTCTTTTCAAGTGTTAGTTATGCCTAACCATGTAGGGGTAAGCCCTACCAGTATTGTTTCACATGTATTTAGCTAAAATTAAATTTCATTGGCCTGTACCAATTACATATGATACATATCTATTTCTCTTAGGGTTGTGTCCACAGGGTTGCAGGTAAATATTTTCATATTCTAAGTGATACATAATCTTTAAATATCAAACTTTCAAAAAACTAAGTTGATAATGTGATTACTGTATTCATGACTCATCAAATACCCAATTGGAATGGTGATATGGAAACTTTTCTGAAAGATCAGTGATAGAAAGGGGAACACTGCGAGGTAAATCCAAATCTTCTTTCCTAGACCAGTGATAGAAAGGGGAACACTGCGAGGTAAATCCAAATTGTCTTATCTCAGGAAAAACAATAAAAACAATGTAAATATTTTCCACAGAACCCCAGCTAGTAACATGACTTTCTTAATACGGTGAACTTTTATCTTCATAAGAAAACAAGAAATCACCTACTCCCTGCAAAAGAAAGTTTAGCATAAGTAAGAAACTATCTCTAACCTCTTGGTCTTCACGTGTCTTCACCAAACCAAGCTCTGCTAACACAGCCTGGTAGATGGGAACTTCTGCTTTATCCTTTGTTTTCATACTGTCCTTATTTTCTCCTGCTTTCTTAATTTCACTTTTGCGAAAATTATCGCTGTTTTCATATTTCCTCTTGCTGGCTTCAAATGCATTTTTCTTTTTATTGATTTTCTTATAATAATCATGATCCAATCTATTTTTTGATGGCTGTTTGATGAGCTTTTCTTTAACAGGCCTCAACTCAGAGCGTCCCTCTATTTCCCTTATTTCACTAGGTCTTTCAAGTGGTTTAAAAGCTGCACTATATGGCCCTTGAGGACCATGAGGTATAACTTTATGATGAAACTGAGGAAAGGCAGCTGATTCCTGCAAAAACAAATCCAAACTAATTACTATATATACAAACCAGATAGTATCTAACAACAATTTATATGTCAGTGATTAACTACAAGATTCAACATGGATGAGTTCCCATAAGAAATATTATCTCATAAGAAGGTCTAGCATAAAGTGGCAAACTTATTATTTTTCATTCTACATCACTGTTTCCCATGTAAGTAAGGTAGTAACAGAAAAAATAAAGAAAGGTCACATTTACTCACATCTACTCTCTGATTAACAAGTCTAATGCCCCCAAAACTGAGCCCCCAACCAAAGCCAAGCCCTACAGACCATTCCATAATACTCCCTGACTTCATTAGCTTTGGTTCAACCTACTGACAAAATATCACCCCCTGTACACATCACTACTCGAGTTTGCTCTATCTTGTGCAAACCTTACACCCTCTTGAAAACTTATGCCTCTTTCACTCCATCCTCCCTCCATTCTGATACATATATTGTTTTTGTCTCAATTCACTTACCCTCTCCATATGACCATACAATCTTATATCAAAATGGTTGGCTCTCTCAATCATATTCCCCTTACTATCATATATCTCTTCCCCTATTGTTCCTTACATGATCAACCCTCCCCTATCCACCTCTTGTCCTCTGGCATTTCCTTTCCAGGCCATCCACCTTCACTTCTTTTGCAATCACGATACAACATTCAAACCCATACATGAGAAGACTACTGCACCATCAAAACACCCATCTTTTCCTTCCAAACATACATCAATGCACTTGATCTTTGCCCCACCCTTCACTTGAGCTCCCATAGCTCCATCTGCTGCCATGTCCAATCCCAGGTATCTAAAACACTCCACTTCCTTCAGGTACTCCCCATTCAAACTCACACTTAAACCAACCTGTCTTGCTCTCCTGCTAAACCTCATTACCTTATTTCTACTCTCACTAAAATTCAACTTACTCATTTTACACACAATCCCAAACACAGACATCAGCTTTTGTGGTTTCTCTCATAAGTCTGCCACCAGAACTATATCATCAGCAAACAGCAACTGACTCACCTCCTAAGCCCAACAAACCCTAACATACTGTAGACTTGCCCCACTCTATATGACCCTTGGATTTAACCATTTCATTCATAAACAGATTAAACAGCCATAATGATATCTCACATCCTTGATCCAGATCTACCATCACTTTGAACCATTCAACCTTCTCCCTTCCTAATCGCACACATGCCCTCCTTTCCAGATAAAAACTCCTCACTGCCTCTCATAGCTTTTCTTCCAAGCAAAATATCCATAATACCTTCAATAAAGCAACTTTATTACCCCTATCATACCCTTTCTCGAGGTCAATAACTACCACATACTAATCTGTCTCTTTCTCCAAGAATTTCTGACACAAAAATCCTCAAAACAAACACCTGGTCCAGATATCTTCTACCACTTACCAATCTGATGTTTAGTGCATACCATTATCCTCTTAATCAACACTATTATACAGCTTACCAAGAATACTCAACAGATTTATAACTATGTAACTAATGCAATCACTTTTATTCCCTTGCCTTTATATAAAAGTACCACATAGGCCTTCTGCCAGTCCTCAGGCTAATCAATCAAAAACAGTCTTCCCCTTTCTTGAGAAATTCAATGCACTCCAACCACTTTGTACAACTTTCATGACCTCTCTTTTCACCTATCCATTCACCAAGACTCTTTTGTTCTGCATACCATCTTGTAACAAACACCCCACATCCACCATCCTATCCTCTGACATATTCAACAGCCCTTCTTTACCTGCTAACTCTTGTGCATCAGCTCCCCTCACTAATGTTCCTATCTTTTGTCTGTTCTCCTCATACTCTTTGCCTTTCAAAACACTCATTCTCCCTGACATCTGACAAAACTCTCCCACCCTATCTCTCACTTACCTTCTTTTTCAGCCCAAGACCCTTCTAACTTGACCTCTTGCTTCTTTTTATTGTACACCTCCCAATTAGTTACACTAATTTCTTGAAGGTAGCAACCATATACCTCCCATTTCTCTTTCACAAGCAACTTGACTTTGTCATCCTGCTACTCACTACTCTTTCTCATATGCCTTCCTCCAACATGCCATGCACTTCACCTGCACATATAAGCAGTTTCCCTAAATACCTTCCACTTTACACCCAATCCCCTTCTTCTATTTTCTCTATCCTTATGCCATTCTTCACTCAATCTCTCTTGGAATCTCTGCACAAAAGCCTCTCTTCCAAGCTCATGCACTTTCACCACCACCTTCCCCACACACATGCAATTTCCACTTTTCTTAAAACCATTACAAAGTTTCATACCCATTTACATCAAAAATAATAAAACAAACCACCAGCTGCCCTTCTCAGCACATTCACATATCACAGTCTCTCCTTTACATGACTGTCAATTTATACAAGCCCTAATAATGCTCAATGATTCCCAACCCCAATCAACCATCTATATTTACAAATGCACCCTTCTGAAAACCAAATATTCTCTATCACACATCTTTTATGGTACACAGCTCAACAAGTTTGCATGTTCAGGAACTATATTTTTTTTTTCTATTATACTTTGTCGCTGTCTCCCGCGTTTGCGAGGTAGTGCAAGGAAACAGACGAAAGAAATGGCCCAACCCCCCCCATACACATGTATATACATACGTCCACACACGCAAATATACATACCTACACAGCTTTCCATGGTTTACCCCAGACGCTTCACATGCCTTGCTTCAATCCACTGACAGCACGTCAACCCCGGTATACCACATCGCTCCAATTCACTCTATTCCTTGCCCTCCTTTCACCCTCCTGCATGTTCAGGCCCCGATCACACAAAATCTTTTTCACTCCATCTAAACTAAACTAAAAATCTTTTCACTCCATCCTTCCATCTCCAATTTGGTCTCCCCATTCTCCTTGTTCTTTCTACTTCTACCACAATATATCCTCTTTGTCAATCTTTCATCACTCATTCTCTTAAAAAAGGAAACAAAGAAAACATATCTACTTATGATCTACATTTTACATGCTTTTAGTAAAATTGCTGAATAAATACAATGCATTTTAGTGAAAATCACTTTTCACATATTCTAGATGATTTTTTACCTGAATTTAAGGACAGAAAATTTGCAGACATCTTGAATTCTACAACAAAATTTCCTAATATTTCTAGTTCTTCAGGAAAATATGCAAACATTTTAAACTTGACCCCAATTTATGGTTTATCATGCATTATTCATACTTCTGGATTAGTTCTGCACTCTCATTAAAGTAGCTAGGCAAATACTATGCATCTGACTGAAAATAACTGTCTTGACACCATTTTAGAAGAATATATTTTTAACTATGTACTTGAATTTCCCAGGAATTCAGAAGCAAGGTATGAAAACCTCATGGTATTCTCATGAGGACGAAGCAAGAAAAAAATTCAAAAGAATAATTTTGTTTTGATGGAGATATCACAATCTTAGAAAATGTTCCTATAATTCTGTGATGCACTCAGATCTGGAGCAAAAATACTTCACCAAAATAAGTTTAGACTTATCTGTATTTACTTATCGGCACAATTCATATTACAGAACAGGAATTTTAGAGCATTTCATTAGTTTTTAGTAACTTTACTCCAAAACTGGGTATCAGTAACCAGAAAGGCCACGTATAAGGAATTTCTCTACGCTAATAGTGTGTTCACCAGAATGCAGTAGCCAGTTCCAGTTAAATTCCAGCTTTCAGGTCATCAGCTGGATATGGACTGTGCATCAACAGCTTTTTTTAAAGACCTGTTTTGATAAAACCTTCAAAGTAACATGCATTTCACTTACATATTTATAGAGTAATTTGGCTTGCTATCTAATCATTTTTCATGATTTAAGCTGGGGTAAAGGAAAATATTTGATAAATCAATTTTCTTTTCCACCAATACGCTGGAAATATAGTTTACTCTTTAAGATTTTTCGCAAAATTCTCTAAGCACATTGCATTTACACTTTTGTTGAATATTTCAGGCTTGATGATTTATCCTTCTTACTTGTTAAAAGATAATGGATAATGATATTCAGACAAATTTGTAATCCTTTTTAAAAATTGCAATAATCAAGCTGTATGTGATTTCAAGGTTTCTTATGTCATATCTGCAAACTTCAAGGTAAAGGTGAGTTAAAAAATAATATAAAGAAGTACCAAAATAGAATTTCATTCCTCAGTAGATAACTGGTTATTTTGAGGTAATACCCATGAAATTAAAATATACAGCAAGAGAGTTGTTGTAACTCTCTTTCATATATAAGTCAGCTAATTTAACAAAATGATTTTGACAATTATTACCAATTACAATTCACATACAAACCTCTAAAAGAGAGAAATATAAGTATATGATAACAGCCCAAGTGATGGATGCCACTATCATACCAAAGACAAAAGATCTTGTTCGTAGAGATAATCCCATCATAGATAATCCCCCAATCTGAAAAACAAAAATATGTAGGTGAGAACAAAATACATCAGTAGCAGAAACATGTATAATAATGATTAACAATGCATTCATATCTTTAGAACTTTCGGAAAAACTGGCAACAAAAACTGCCAACTAGAAAAGACCTTTGTATAGGAAAAAATAAACACCACAAACTAAAACATTCAAATATCGTCAATAAAACAAGTTAAACTCCTTGATAACATACCTTAAATCCTTGCAGAGAATCATAAATGAAGGTTTTGAAAATTGAAAAACCTTTTCTCTCCATGGCAATGTCCCAAAGTGAGTAATTCTCTAGGCCATTTCTTGGAATATTTTGCGCATCTGGTGAGGAAGCGCTGGCCTTCTTCACCCTTCACTAACTACTCAACCATGGTTGCAGAGGTTCACTTGTTTTGATTCTACCTTGGGCCAATCAAACACTACCACAGAGATGTTACTGACCCACTCAGTTCATCCAACAGTAGCTCAGAATTCGCAGATCATGCTTTTTTTTTTTTTTTTTTTTTTTGCTTTGTCGCTGTCTCCCGCGTTTGCGAGGTAGCGCAAGGAAACAGACGAAAGAAATGGCCCAACCCACCCCCATACACATGTATATACATACATCCACACACGCAAATATACATACCTACACAGCTTTCCATGGTTTACCCCAGTCGCTTCACATGCCTTGATTCAATCCACTGCCAGCACGTCAACCCCGGTATACCACATCGCTCCAATTCACTCTATTCCTTGCCCTCCTTTCACCCTCCTGCATGTTCAGGCCCCGATCACACAAAATCTTTTTCACTCCATCTTTCCACCTCCAATTTGGTCTCCCTCTTCTCCTCGTTCCCTCCACCTCCGACACATGTATTCTCTTGGTCAATCTTTCCTCACTCATTCTCTCCATATGCCCAAACCATTTCAAAACACCCTCTTCTGCTCTCTCAACCACGCTCTTTTTATTTCCACACATCTCTCTTACCCTTACGTTACTTACTCGATCAAACCACCTCACACCACACATTGTCCTCAAACATCTCATTTCCAGCACATCCATCCTCCTGCGCACATCTCTATCCATAGCCCACGCCTCGCAACCATACAACATTGTTGGAACCACTATTCCTTCAAACATACCCATTTTTGCTTTCCGAGAGAATGTTCTCGACTTCCACACATTCTTCAAGGCTCCCAGAATTTTCGCCCCCTCCCCACCCTATGATCCACTTCCGCTTCCATGGTTCCATCCGCTGCCAGATCCACTCCCAGATATCTAAAACACTTCACTTCCTCCAGTTTTTCTCCATTCAAACTCACCTCCCAATTGACTTGACCCTCAACCCTACTGTACCTAATAACCTTGCTCTTATTCACATTTACTCTTAACTTTCTTCTTTCACACACTTTACCAAACTCAGTCACCAGCTTCTGCAGTTTCTCACATGAATCAGCCACCAGCGCTGTATCATCAGCGAACAACAACTGACTCACTTCCCAAGCTCTCTCATCCCCAACAGACTTCATACTTGCCCCTCTTTCCAAAACTCTTGCATTCACCTCCCTAACAACCCCATCCATAAACAAATTAAACAACCATGGAGACATCACACACCCCTGCCGCAAACCTACATTCACTGAGAACCAATCACTTTCCTCTCTTCCTACACGTACACATGCCTTACATCCTCGATAAAAACCTTTCACTGCTTCTAACAACTTGCCTCCCACACCATATATTCTTAATACCTTCCACAGAGCATCTCTATCAACTCTATCATATGCCTTCTCCAGATCCATAAATGCTACATACAAATCCATTTGCTTTTCTAAGTATTTCTCACATACATTCTTCAAAGCAAACACCTGATCCACACATCCTCTACCACTTCTGAAACCACACTGCTCTTCCCCAATCTGATGCTCTGTACATGCCTTCACTCTCTCAATCAATATCCTCCCATATAATTTACCCTCGCAGATCATGCATGTTAACACAAAAGAGGTAACAATTGGTACAGATTAAGTTTTTATTTTACAGGAGCATTGGGGTGGAGAAAGTCAGAAAACCAGGAAAAATATACTCATGGGATACTGCCTGGACAGTAAAGTGTTCAGTTTTAAAAACCTACAATTTCCTCTTTAGTCAGTCCAACAAGTATGAAAGCATACCCACATAAAGGATTTCTTTATTTCATTCACAGTTGTTAACAGTTTCTGGAATGAGTGAGGTAGCACCACGAATAGATGAAGAAAAGGCCTCATTCACTCACATATATGTTCTGTCATGTGTCATACACCAAGCCCCACAGAACTTTCTGGAGTCCCCCCCCCCACCTGCTTCATATTTCCCAGTTTAGTCCACTGACAGCAGTTCGGCCCCTGTAAGCTATACCACTCTGATTCACTATCCAACAGATGTCCTTCACCCTCCTGCATGTTCAGACACTGAGCACTCAGTCTCCCACTCCATCTTTCCATCTACAACTTGTCCCCTCCACTTCAGAAATATACATTCTCTATGTCAACCTCCCTTAACTCACTTTCTCCATACGTCTGAACCATTCCAGCAATTCTCTCTTCAGCTCTCTCAACCATACTTTTTTCAAATCACATCTCTCTCTTACCCTATTATTATTTACTTGACCAACCCTTTTCACACCACATAATGCTCTCAAACATTTCATCACCAACACATCCACCTCCTCTGTACACACTCATCTATAGCCAACGCCATGCATTCATACAAAATCACATCTCTCTCTTACCCTATCATTATTTACTTGACCAACCCTTTTGACACCACATAATACTCTCAAACATTTCATCACCAACACATCCACCTCCTCTGTACACACTAATCATTCATACAACATCACTGGGACTGCTATACTATTAAACATACCCACTTTAGCCCTCCCAGATAGCAATCTCTCCTTCCACACATTCCTCAATGCTCCCAGAACATTTGTCCCCCTCACCCATTCTCTGCTTCCATGGTTCCATTCACTACCCCATCAACTTCCAGGTATTTTCAAGACCTCACTTCCTCCAATTCTGTCTCTTTGCATCACTAAACATAATAACCTTGCTCTCAGTCAAAACTACTCTCAACTTCCTCCTTTTACATACTCTCTCAAATTCGAACCCTAAACTTTTGCAGTTTTTCACTATAATGTGTCACCAGTGCAGAGTCATCAACAAACAACAACTGACTCACTTCCCAGGACCCATCACCCACAAACTGCATACCTGTCCCTCTCTCCAAGACCTTTACAATTACTTTCCTCACCATCCTGCGCATAAACATATTAAAGAGCCATTTGTGACATTGAACAACTCTGCTGCAGACCGACCTTCACCTAGAACCATTCACCCTCCTCTATATCTACTCATGCACATGCCTTGCTCTCTTAGTAATTACTCATGACTGCCTCTAAAAGTTTTCCTCCTACAGCACACATTCATAACACCTTCCACAAAGCATCTTTATCAACCCCATCACATGCTTTTTCCAGTCCTTAAATGTCATATGCAAATCCTTCTGTTTATGTATTTCTCACAAACATTCTTCTACACAAAGACCTGTTCCACACATCCTTTACCATTCCTCACTCATTCTCTCCATATGTCCAAACCATTTCAGCTCACCCTTTTCAACTCTATCAACCACACACTTTTATTACTGCACCACTCTTACCCTTTAATTACTTCCTCAATCAAATCACCTCACACCACACATTGTCCTCAAACATTTCATTTCTAACACCTCCACCCTCCTCCACACATGCCTTACATTCATATAACACTGTTGGGACTATTATACCTTCAAATCTATCTATCTATATCTCTGATGCCCTTTTCCTTCAAGACTCCAGTCAAGAAGGTGGCCCAGACAAGAGAGTTTCCATTCATTCCTGTCCTGACATGCCTCACTCATATACATCATTCCATGTACTCTTCCACCATTTCTCTCCCTCCAGTACTCTTCCACTCTATTTCCTCATGTCGCAGGTCATCTTACTCTCTCATCAACCCCTTTAACAATTCTGTCATACACCCTCCTTGTAAACTCTGTCTTGAATTCTTTCCACTTACCCATACCACCTCCAAGTATTACATTTCACCTACTTTACCACTCCGCAATCCATTCCTTTTGCTTTCACTGCCATACCAAATCTCTCATAACCCCTACCCCCTCATTTCTTTCTTCTTTCCATCTAGTCATACTACATGCTCCTCTCAAATAGCTCATTTTCACAGCCTAGATTCTTGACATGTGTGACTCATTCCATGTTCATGTTTTGGCTGCATAAATCAGGGTCGGGAGGACTATGCTGTCCCTTAATCCTTTTTACACTTCGATACTTACACCTCTACCCTTCATTATTTTATTACGGCACCCAATAATTCTTATACCCTGTACTGCTATCTCCCTCATCTCTCCTTCCATATCACCAAACTTGCCCAAGAGAGCTCTTAAATACTTAAATTCTCTCACCTCTTCCTGTCTCTCTCCTTCCATATCTATAGCACACTTAAGTATACTTTCTTCTCTCACTCTGTAGGGGTTCGCAAAATCTACACTTTCACTCTGCTTCCTTTTAAACCCCATCAGTTTATATTTACTCCTATTACCTTCAACTGCCTACACTTACGCACATCATAAAACACATTTACAGCTTCTGTGACTCCTGTTCACTCTCTGCAAACAACACAGTATCATCCACAAACAGGATTATCACATGCTACCAGACCTCAACACCAAACTCCACCTCTGCACCCCATTTCCCTAGTTAGGCTTTCATATCTATTATCATGCCATTCATATATATGTTAACAAGCAACAGTAACATACACTGCCCTGCCTCGCACCCACATGTATACCAAAAGTTTTCCTCAACTCTCCATCCACTCTTACACATGCATTTGTTCCTTTATGAAAGGCTTTCACACCATACAAGAGTTTTCCTCCTACCCCATATGTCCTCAACACATCCCATAAAGCATTCCATTCGACTCTGTTAAACGCTTTCTCCAGATCCCAAAAAGCTGCAGACAGCTTCTTACTTTTTGCTCGACAATTTTCCATGATCATTCTCACAGCAGAAATCTGATCTACAAATCCCATACCTTTCCTAAAACCCCCTTGCTCCTCACCTCATCTATTCTCCATTTAGTCACTTCCATCATTCTATCAATCAACACTCTTGCTTCCTGATATGCTTAACAGACTTATTCCCCTATTATTACTACATACATCTTTAGCACCTTTTACTTTGAATAAAAGGAACAATAATGGCATTCATTTAATCCTCAGGTTTCTGTGCTAAATAACATATCAAATTCATTCATATCATTATACTTTCTCCTCCATACTTCAACATTTATGATAAGCCATCCTCCATATCCATGCATGTAACAACTGCTGCCTCACCTTCTCTGATATTGATCAGTTTTCAAAATGATTTTTCCATCTTCCTTTTATTTCCTCCCTTTGATTCAACAACTCCCTTTCCTTATGTCTTACATTCACATTTCCACTCTTATATCCACCTCTTTCCTTTTTCAACTTTTACCTCCTTCCAGTACAATTTCTTATTTCTACTAAAATTCTAATTCAACTTTCCTTCAAAAATTTCATCTCCCCTTTCTTTGTGCTCCTCTATCAGCTTCTTAACATTACAATTACACATATTATATTCTTCCCTTCTCTTTCGCTGAACTTCCCTTGGTATATTCCTTTTGAGCAATCTACCATGTGCCTTTTTCTTTGCTTCCACAGAATTTCTAATCCCATCTGTCAACCACACATTTTCTTTTATTCTTATATCTCACAACCTACTATCCAACCACTAATTTGACAACCTTTAACAGTCTCTCTCTAAACATTTTAAACATCTCATTCACATATGACTGCATCCCTAGATTTACTGCACTTTCACAAACTTTACGTCATCCTTCTTCTATACTCCTCCCTGGCATTCTTTCTGATTCATTTTCTCACTTGCCAACCCTGTTACACCTTCATTCTTCCTTTCACCATACCTCCACTTCTCCCTGACCCTCACCTCCAAAAGATCTGCAACAGAGTTTCCAAAGAATCCTTTACAAACTCTAGCATCCAGCACAACCTTCTCCTCCTTTCACCCACTGTCACATAATCAAACCCTTATGTTCTCTTCCACTGTTTCACATACATTTGTGGATCATCTTGTGTTAAAAAGAAGTGTTTGTAAGGAATAAATTCCTCTCAGCACAGACATCCACAAGATAACTTCCGTTCTCATTTAGTCCAGACACTCCCCATTTACTAACTACCTCACCAAATTCATCTTACCTTCACATTCATATCACCCATTACAACTATCTTTATCTCCTTCTCAAAACTATTTATACAGTCATTCAAGTTTCTCCAGAAATGCTTCATTTCATCCTTACCCTGCACAGTCTTAATATTCACAGATGCATATACAAATACCCATGCATACTTCACAATGCCAGTCTTTCCTTTCACCCACACTATTCTTAATCCATTCCATCTATACTCTGTAACACACTCCCACACTCATAGTGATAACACAATTGCATATCCTCCTTTCCCTCTTCCTGATAATTTTCATTTATACCCATATACACCACCACTCTTTCCACATCCTCCGACAACTTATACAATTTCTCATTTGAATCTGCTACCAGTGTTATCACCAAAAAACGTACTTCTCAGGCTCCCTCATCCCCTACAGACTGCATAATCACCCCTCTGTCCAAGACTCTTGCATTTACCTCCCACACCATCTCATCCATAAACAAGTTCAACAGCCATGATGACATCACACACCCCTGCTGCTGTCCAACTTCATTTGGAACCACTCACTCTCCTTTCTTTCTACTCGCACACATGCCTTTCACCCTTAATGAAAACTTCCGAAAGTTTCTAGCAGTCTTCTTCCCATACCATATATTCTTAACACCTTCTCAAAGCATATCTATCATTTCTATCATATGCTTTCTTCAGATCCATAAAAGCCACACACAAATCCTTCTATTACTCTATGTATTTCTTACACACATTCTTACACATCTGGAGAATAAAAAGATGTTCTGGAAGGAGGTAAATAGGGTGCGTAAGACAAGGGAGCAAATGGGAACTTCAGTGAAGGGCGTAAATGGGGAGGTGATAACAAGTAGTGGTGATGTGAGAAGGAGATGGAATGAGTATTTTGAAGGTTTGTTGAATGTGTCTGATGACAGAGTGGCAGATATAGGGTGTTTTGGTCGAGGTGGTGTGCAAAGTGAGAGGGTTAGGGAAAATGATTTGGTAAACAGAGAAGAGGTAGTAAAAGCTTTGCGGAAGATGAAAGCCGGCAAGGCAGCAGGTTTGGATGGTATTGCAGTGGAATTTATTAAAAAAGGGGGTGACTGTATTGTTGACTGGTTGGTAAGGTTATTTAATGTATGTATGACTCATGGTGAGGTGCCTGAGGATTGGCGGAATGCGTGCATAGTGCCATTGTACAAAGGCAAAGGGGATAAGAGTGAGTGCTCAAATTACAGAGGTATAAGTTTGTTGAGTATTCCTGGTAAATTATATGGGAGGGTATTGATTGAGAGGGTGAAGGCATGTACAGAGCATCAGATTGGGGAAGAGCAGTGCGGTTTCAGAAGTGGTAGAGGATGTGTGGATCAGGTGTTTGCTTTGAAGAATGTATGTGAGAAATACTTAGAAAAGCAAATGGATTTGTATGTAGCATTTATGGATCTGGAGAAGGCATATGATAGAGTTGATAGAGATGCTCTGTGGAAGGTATTAAGAATATATGGTGTGGGAGGCAAGTTGTTAGAAGCAGTGAAAAGTTTTTATCGGGGATGTAAGGCATGTGTACGTGTAGGAAGAGAGGAAAGTGATTGGTTCTCAGTGAATGTAGGTTTGCGGCAGGGGTGTGTGATGTCTCCATGGTTGTTTAATTTGTTTATGGATGGGGTTGTTAGGGAGGTAAATGCAAGAGTCCTGGAAAGAGGGGCAAGTATGAAGTCTGTTGGGGATGAGAGAGCTTGGGAAGTGAGTCAGTTGTTGTTCGCTGATGATACAGCGCTGGTGGCTGATTCATGTGAGAAACTGCAGAAGCTGGTGACTGAGTTTGGTAAAGTGTGTGAAAGAAGAAAGTTAAGAGTAAATGTGAATAAGAGCAAGGTTATTAGGTACAGTAGGGTTGAGGGTCAAGTCAATTGGGAGGTGAGTTTGAATGGAGAAAAACTGGAGGAAGTGAAGTGTTTTAGATATCTGGGAGTGGATCTGTCAGCGGATGGAACCATGGAAGCGGAAGTGGATCATAGGGTGGGGGAGGGGGCGAAAATTTTGGGAGCCTTGAAAAATGTGTGGAAGTCGAGAACATTATCTCGGAAAGCAAAAATGGGTATGTTTGAAGGAATAGTGGTTCCAACAATGTTGTATGGTTGCGAGGCGTGGGCTATGGATAGAGTTGTGCGCAGGAGGATGGATGTGCTGGAAATGAGATGTTTGAGGACAATGTGTGGTGTGAGGTGGTTTGATCGAGTAACGTAAGGGTAAGAGAGATGTGTGGAAATAAAAAGAGCGTGGTTGAGAGAGCAGAAGAGGGTGTTTTGAAGTGGTTTGGGCACATGGAGAGAATGAGTGAGGAAAGATTGACCAAGAGGATATATGTGTCGGAGGTGGAGGGAACGAGGAGAAGAGGGAGACCAAATTGGAGGTGGAAAGATGGAGTGAAAAAGATTTTGTGTGATCGGGGCCTGAACATGCAGGAGGGTGAAAGGAGGGCAAGGAATAGAGTGAATTGGAGCGATGTGGTATACAGGGGTTGACGTGCTGTCAGTGGAGTGAATCAAGGCATGTGAAGCATCTGGGGTAAACCATGGAAAGCTGTGTAGGTATGTATATTTGCGTGTGTGGACGTGTGTATGTACATGTGTATGGGGGGGGGGGGTTGGGCCATTTCTTTCGTCTGTTTCCTTGCGCTACCTCGCAAACGCGGGAGACAGCGACAAAGTATAAAAAAAAAAAAAAAAATTCTTTAAAGCAAACATCTGATCCACATATCCTCTTCCCCTTCTGAAATCAAATTGTTCATCCCCAATTTGATGTTCTGTACATGCATTCACCCTTTCAATCACCACTTTCTCATACAACTTAAGGAGTACACTTGAATTTACATGGCTGTAGTTTGAACATTCACCTTTATTCTCCTTCCCTTCAGACAGTGGCACTATACAAGCATTCCACCAATCCTCAGGAACTTCACCATGATCTATACATGCACAGAAAATCCTAAGTGATCAATCATACCCTCAACTACCATTTTAATCACCTTTACATTTAAATCACCCACCACTAATATCCAGTATCTTGCATCAGAACTGCCGACACACTCACTCAGTTGCTCTCAAAACACTTACCTTTCATGATCTTCCTTCTCATGGCCAAGTGCATAAGCCCTAGTAATCATCCATCCCTCAATCCACTTTCATTTACAGCCACATTAGTATCTACCCCACAGTTTCCCTCAACTTCAAAGTCCTACTCATTTCACGAAAAATTACATTCGATGGAGTTACAGATGTTACACGCAAAATCCCACGCCGTATGTCATCACTACATACTGTTACGATGTATTCCTAACAGTTCAATTGATTTCTATCATCTGGAACGGCAGCGTCCATAAACGATAAAATTAACCAAATCCATTCGGGTCCATAACTCTAAAATCTTGCACATGCAAGTTATACTCGTAAATATTCGGGTTAACATTTACCATTCTGTTATTCAAAACATTCTATCCTAACGCCCGCTGTTACACTTTTATACTATTTCAGTGTTCACTATCTCCAAATTTTCATTAGTACATGGAAGAGCACTTCTATGCTTAGCAATATCACCGTTTCCTCAGTGTCAGTGTCAGTTAAGCAAAAAAACAGTACTAACATAAACATGTCTATTCACAAGTCTGGAAACCTTGGACCAGCTATTCCTTGACAAACATTCTTGATTCATGACATTGCCAATTAACTATTAGATAAATGTCTAACCTTCACCTGAAGATGTTGATTTCACTGAATAACTAGGATGATCATGTCTTCGGACACAAGCCAACGTGACAAGTACAAGCCCTCACACACCAGGCAGCCAACAATCAAAACATTTGCCCGAACACATTAGGAAAAGAGAAACATTTGAATTAGAACTTTACATTTTGTATCATATCATCAAAATTACTGCATCGATATCAAAAGTCTTAAGATTTCGAGATATGTCGCCAGTAACGACCAAAATTGGAAAAAATAAAAGGGAGTGAAGCCAGAAACTTGCCTGCGATCGGATGCGTGCTCAGTAAGTGGCTCTCAAGTGCCTGTCTTTGTAATACGGGTTGTAAACAACCTCGTGCACAACCACATTATGTCTAACTCGTACATTTCATGTGATTAGCTGCTTTATTTGTTGACTTAAACCATTCACCTTCTTGCCATCCCATTATATGCTTATGTTTTATTTGTTGACTTAAACCACTCGCATTCTTGCCATCCCATTATATGCTTATGTTTTATTTGTAGACTAAATCACTCGTATTCATGCCATCCCATTATATGCTTATGTTTTATTTGTTGACTTAAACCACTCGCATTCTTGCCATCCCATTATATGCTTATGTTTTATTTGTTCACTAAATCACTCGTATTCATGCCATCCCATAAAATGCTTAAAAAATGATTCCATCAAAATGTCACTATTTTCATATGTATCGGGATGTCACAGTTTACAATGATTCTTAACATCTGAAAAACTGTAGATAAGTTTAGGTTATTTAAGGAGGAAATTCCAAAGAAGATGATAGTGGGATAAGCTGAAGATAAAACTAGAATCTTGCAAAAAGGTACATGGTATTTGGAAAAAAAAAAAAAAAGAACTATGGAGTGTCTCCATAGATTACTTGTCCAAATGCTGATGTATGCCAAAAATTGAAAGATAAGATATTCAAACACCGGTATACTTCAAATGATCATGGAAAATATATCATAATGCTCTCAATTTCTGATGCATACCCAGTAAATATGATGCAAAGGATCAGGCTATTTTTTTTTTAAACTGACTTCATTTAACAGCTTAACTGAATGTCACGTAGGAAAATAGACGATATTTTAACGCTAGATTTGTATCATCAAATATACTTCTCATGGTGAGTTTTTAAAGGAAATCTATAGTTCGGGGTATCTTATAAGTCAAAAAATTTTGTTTTAAAACTGTAAAATAAGATATCAAAAAATCTCTATACTTCAAATAATTCTTTCTTTCTTTTTCTTTCATACTATTCGCCATTTCCCGCATTAGCGAGGTAGCGTTAAGAACAGAGGACTGGGCCTTTTAGGGAATATCCTCACCAGGCCCCCTTCTCTGTTCCTTCTTTTGGAAAATAAAAAAGAAAAAAAAATTGAGAGGGGAGGATTTCCAGCCCCCCGCTCCCTTCCCTTTTAGTCGCCTTCTACGACACGCAGGGAATACGTGGGAAGTATTCTTTCTCCCCTATCCCCAGGGATATATTCAAATAATTATGTAGAATATATCATAATGCTCTCAGTTACCGATACATACCCAGGAAATATGATGCAAAGGGGCAGAAATATTTTGAAATTGACTTAATTTAACAGCTTATTTGAATGTTATATAGACAAATATACGATATTTAACAACAGATTTATATTCTGCATGAAAAATACTTCTTATAATGAATTTTTAAAGGAAATCTATTATTGAGAAAAATGAAAATTGAAGTATTTTTTGTGCTCAAAAACCTATTATTTCAAAATTGAAAGATAAGGTATTCAAACAATTCTATACTTGAAATAATCATAGAAAATATGTCATAATGCTCTTATTCACCGATACATACCCAGCAAATATGATACAAAGGATCAGAAAAATTTTGATATTCAATTCATTCGACAACTTAATTGAATGTCATAAAGACTACTAAACCATATTCTAACACCAGATTTGTATTCAGCATAAAATGTACGTCTCATAATGAGTTTTTAAAGGAAATCTTTTTTCTAAGAAAAGTTTTTTAGCTCAAAAAACTTTTTGTTTTAGAATGAAAAGATAAGATATTCAAACACCTCTATACTTCAAATAATCCTGCATGTTCGGGCCCCGATCGCTCAAAATCTTTTTCACTATTCTTCCACCTCCAATCTGGTTTCCCGCATGTCCTTGTTCCCTTCCCCTCTGACTCATATATCCTCTTTGACAACATTTCCTCACTAATTATGTCCATATGTCCAAACCATTTCAGCACACCCTGTTTATCTTTATCATTATTATTATTATCATTACCTTCATAGAGATTTGTCTAAGTTTCTTTTATGAAGCTAGTGATACCACGGTCACAGATGGAAGTTACAGTTTCCATGGGTTTTCAAGTAATGCTAGTCCATGCCCTAGCGTCCGTTTGGTAGAGGCAGGTGTGTAGTGTATAGTGTACGGTCTACCCTCAGGCATTGTGGGCGTAATGTAGCGTTCTGCCCTACCCTAATATTTTTCTCTATCCACTCTTAAAAGAAGACAGAAGAGAGAAGTCATGGCAACTCCTCTAACCAATAAAACAGAACATTAAAATCCACTCAAGCAAAACATTTACTAAGGGCTAGCTCATGTGTCAGAATATATCATGGTTAGAAACTGAGAAAGGTTTCACCAAATAATTATCGTTGGAGATGGCGGGTGACTTAAGACGTTAATTTGGATTCTTATAAAAATTTTCGCTTGGTTAAGTTAATTTTGGATCAGTTCACAAGAGCCATCGCCTTCGCCCTCGGCGACGACAAGTGTTGTGTGTACCCATGAACAAAAGGTAACAGACCAACTGATAGTGGGCAGCAGTTGCGTCCTGAAATCATACTAGTACTAAGTACAGGAGAATGCACTTCTCCACCCACCATTCCCTGCGGCACAACCACCAACAGGAAAATAGATGAGGAGCAATACCCCGCAACAGGGAAGGGATATAATATCACTGAACTAATATCCACAGAGAATCGTGACCGGTAAAATTTCCTTACTCTAACTGCAGCAGTGATCTTTAGCTCCAGCTTGTTTAAAAGACGAAGAAGAAGAAGAAGAAGGAGGATGAGGAGAAGAAGAAAAGGAAGAAGATTAAACACCTTGTTTAAAAGAAAAAAAAGAATTATATCTCCATCTCCTGGTAATAGCTATCAGCTAAACATAATAATTTCTGAAGCTTATCACACATCACTGGTCCGCAACGCGCCACTGCCCCATAACACGCGTCATGGCCCGTAACACGCGTCACTGACCTGTAACACGCGTCACTCAGCAACGAGCTAATCAAGTCGATCTTTTTCTTGATTTAGATATCTTCAGGAAAGGTTTATCAAAGTCTTTTGCTTTTACCTGAACGTTGCTTCCCATACGTCGCTATAAAACTTAATATTGTAGCCACCAATAGCTAGGAGAGCAGTGTGGCCACCAATAGCCAAGGAAACAGTATGGCCACCAACAGCCAGGAAAGAAGCATACTCACCATTCTCCAACAGCAAAGGAGACAGTATGACCGCCAGCAGCCAGGGAGATATTATGGCCGCAAACAGCCACAGAGACAGTATGGTCCACAAAATGCAGGAAGGCAATATGGCCACCAACAGCCAGGGAGACAGTGTGCCACCAACAGCCAGGTGGGCAGTACGGTCAGCAATAGCCTGGAATGGGGGTAGTATGGCCAGCAACAGCCGAGGAGGGGGGTAGAGTATGGCCGCAAACAGCCAGGAAAACATTATGGCCACCAACAGCTAAGGAGACCAGCATGGCCATCGACAGCACAGAAGAGAGTATGGCCACCAGGAGGCAGTATGGCTACAAACAACTTTGGAATATATTGCCGCCTAGTCAATTAAGCAGTAGGACTGCCAACAGCCTTTGATCGGTTAAGCTTACGTGACAATTCCGTTCCCCAGTCCCATTAAAACTTGGAGGCTGTCAGGGTTGGGATGAAGTAATAGATACAGCTATATGGCAACCACCAGCGAGGAAATCCCGTCACGCCTGTGCTGGCGCGAGGAAATGCTCGGGTGCGTTTCGTTTGTAATTTAAGTCCGTGAATTATAGCAAGCATTTGAGCAAAAATTTCTAAAACGTATTTTCTCGGTCATTCTCAGGAAACAATTACATTTTTCCTCTTTCGTTGGAAATGATTACATTTTCCCTTTCTTTCACTTGAAATAGATAATCCTCACTCAAATTTTGTTTTCCGGGTTAATGATACCATGAACTAGATATCTTTTTTCTTATTCCACAGTTGGTGATGGTGTGTTAGCTGCCATGTGACAGGCGTTGTAGCTCATGACCCGTATCTACCGTGGTCTTGGCGGCCACACAGTGTTAACTCTTATTACAGTGGTTTTAGGTAATGTTTACGTGGGTGGCGCGCGTGCGTAACGGAAGTCAGGTTGGTCAACAACTTCTCCCATGAATCGGCCGTCTCCATTGTCTACTCTACAGCCCCCTACGCTGCTGTCTCTGTTTGTGTATATTCATTACATATTTGTCTTTTTGCTTCGGTGCATCGTGACAGCTGCTGCTTTATATATATATATATATATATATATATATATATATATATATATATATATATATATATATATATATATATATATATATATATGAAAATATTTGGTTGATATATAGGATAATATTGATTTACCTTTCATATTCTGTATTTAGTGAATTGATAACCGTGTATTTTAAAAGATTATTACAATCTAATGAAGAATATTATGCTCAGAAATTTGGTATGGCGATGGGTAACCCTTTATCTCTAGTATTAAGTAATCTTCTCATGGAATTCTCTGAAACAGGGTTACTAAGAGATATCATACCCTCTAACGCAATTTGGTATAGGTATGTAGATGATGTTCGTGTTTGGCCAACAAACGAAAGTTTACAAACATTTCTCCCTTTACTGAACAATTTAGTATCTTCTATCAAATTTACGGTGGAATTGGAAAATAATTGTATTACCATTTTAGATTGCATGATCTATGGGGATAGAAACATGTTTGAATTTACCATATACAGAAAGTCCATCAATGTTTGCTCTCTTATTATCACTCAGCTCAACACGAGAGTTAAACTATCATCATTCTAGTTCATGTTTCTTAGAACATTACGTTCATGTAGTCCGGAATTTATTGATGATGAGTTTGAGATATATTCTATTGGATCCATGTTAAAGTATCCTAGATCTTTCATTGATTAATGAAACATGTGAAAGTGATATGATTCAAAATGATATTTAACAAAGAAAGTGCAAATGTGATTCCTCCATCACTCCACCAAAATCGCTCTTGTAAGAATGAAAAGGTTCACAGTGAGGACAAACGTATCTCATACTGCCGCTCTAAAATTCTAGATGCTTGTATGCATCAAAGGATCCAGCAATGAATCCAGTAATGAATGGGTGAAATTGTGTGAAGATGTCACGGCCTCAATGTATGTATTTTGCTTATCAGCAACCATGTAACGTGCTTGTGACCAGCCGTTAAAATGAGGTAATGTCCCAAAGGAAATTAAAAGTTTCAGTGATACTGGAAGGTTTACACCTGCTGTTGGCAGGCACCGTGATCACACACAAGTACTTGCGATTATCACACTCACCACATCACTTATCATTAGGTCGCATCTCCGTCAGCGTTGCAGTAGGACAAAGGAAGGTCTTGGTGTTAGTGTGAGTTGGACCCACCTCCTATTGTGTAGCTGTTCCTTCTATGTTTCCCCAGTGCTGATCAATCAACACCTAACTTGACCATGTGATGCAGGAGGAAGGTCACTAAGGATTCGGAGGTTGACCTCCATATAGTAAGATCACACTTGTTATTGCACTAATTACTTTTCCTCATTCTTCACCATTTAGCACCAAACAATTCAGTCATACATAATAATCTTAGGGGAGTCATGAATGGGGAGGATGATGAGAAGTCAACTACAGTTTTCAGTGAACATTCTACAATGTTATACAAAGAGCAACAGACCACTGAGTTCCTTCGAGACGGTTTGTGATAGTGGAAGAATTATGAAAATTAAAGATCTATGAGGTAAGGGAAGAAAGAAGTACACGTATTTGCGACATGATTAAGAAAGTTTAATATATTGTATGTTTTCATTTATCCCTGTCCTCACCCACCACAATTCAGTACCCATCACAGGAGTTAGTTGATATATGGGAATACTTTATCAGTCATGTATGTGATTGCCGTCTCACACTACAGGGGGAAGTTGTTACCGCTCCTGATATATATAACTAACGTAGTAATGTAGCATACGTGGGCTATGGTCGCTGTGTACGATTCGTGTTGGCGCTTTCTCGCCATCTAATAACCGAAACATGAGACCGAGTTTGTTGATTATGAACCTGGTTCACGAGACGCTTCATTGCCGGTTATGAACTATATCAAAGCGAACATGTGACGATTTTGTCTCAAATTCTCGTGACATTTGTCGTGCAAACCTTACTGGAAACGCGGAGAGCCATTGTCGCCCTTTACAATAAGGGTCTCAGCATTTCTGAAATTGCTCGGCGGAGGCGGGTCGGTGTCCACCGGAACACCGTCTCTCTATGTATCAGGCAATATAGCGAGACTGGGACCAAAGCTGATCGGCAACACAACAGCCGACCATGCAACACCACCTCGGAGGAGGACCAGGTGGATCGGTTTTATTTGTAATCATGTCGTAATGTAGGGGTAAGTGATTATGTGGCAAACAGGTATAAAGCAAGAAAATTCAGTCCATGACTAGTATCTGCTGGTTGGTACTACTATTCTTCGTGGTGTTTCACTCAATCAGGCCGCCATTGTGGCTGCAACTGATGACGACCCGTGCACAACAGCTGCCAGCTTATGGGATGACCTGGGACTGCAATGCAGCACAATGAGCCCGACACTGGCATCATCACTGCACTGGGCGTCACGATCGCATAGCGGCAACAAGCAAATGTTGAGTGAACGCCACCTGGAGACCAGAATGGAATAAGCACTTGAGTATGCTGACAAGGGAGACAGCTTTTGTGACGATAGTATCTTGTGAGGGAAGGAAAGAACCATCTGCACCGACGGTCGCACGTCTGCACGTTATGCTTGGCAGATAGTCAATAGTTGCCGTGGCTCTCTTTTGCACTGCGTCAGTGAGTGTCCAAGTGTGTCTGTTTGTTCCTTTGATTATCTTTAAATATAATGTGTTATATATTATATGCTATTTCACCGTTATACTATTGGTATATTCTAATATGTTATAGTATTATTTCCCCAAAATATCAAATTAAATGCTATGAGATTTGAGGCATGTGGAACGGGCAAAAGAAGTGACAGGGTAAGTGCTGACCTGTGTGGATGGATGCGCACAGGAGGTGTGAGTCAGCTGGTTGATGCTGGTGAGAGCTGGTTCATCGGTCAGAAGTATATTGACGTATTAGAGGAGGCTCTTCTAACTCTCCGCTGAGGCGATGCTTCTTCCTGCGGGAATATCCCCATCCATACGTGTCAAGCAGTTAGGAAGAGGTTTGCCCGACATCCCCACCCAGCCATATCCGCGGATCTCAGCCCCACCGAGCATGTTTAGGCAACCATGATGAAATACGAGACGCCACCTGACCCGCGACGTATTAGAAAAGGGATGAGTTTGGAGAGGTGACTGACGCCTGCTGCATGCATCCGTCCAAACAGACAAGCACAGACCCTGCCACTCCTCTTGCCTTCCACCACATGCCTTGCCTCGAATGTGGTAGCATTTTAAGGGTATATCATAAATGATATTGTAAAATAATATATTAGAATATACCAATACTATAACCGAGAACTAAACATAACATTACAGGCGTGGGGGAATCTAAAAAGCCGTGAGTGATGATAATATCTGTGTCGTGCATCCACAATGCCTCGCAGGTTTAATGCCGTCATAGCGGCAAGGAGGCGCTTACACCAAATAAAAAAGATAACCAATTCATGTGTTCATTACCTATATCTGGGTATTCATAAAATACGACACAATAGACACACACACTTCCGACGCCATATCAGATGCTTATCTGTACGAGGGGAGATAATACACCTTTACAGAACAATACTATTCAGTGGGGAGGTAACAACTTGTTGGAACATTATAGACCTTTACCAAAATGGAAGGTCAAACTTTCACGAGTTCTGAAAATTAGTAAACTACAAATTTTCGTTGTTTGTGAAGGTATAATACATCAGTGTGAGTGACTTCATAAAGCTATTTACAATATTACATACATGATTAACGAATACGAAAGAAAATATCACAGTAAATTGACATATGGCACCATTTTAACACGACTGCCAACTTCCGGACCGAACAGCCCTCATATATCAATATTTATCGACCCTGGTCTCATATTGTATCCTACAAAGTACTGCACAGATAGTGGTTTTAGCCAATGCACATATACAAGGGTGAGAAAATGAGCCTCGCGCATGTAACATCTTCCTAATACAAAACTAGCGGCCACATGCATCATTTTTACATTGAGGTGGGGGGAGGGGGGAAGAAGACACCAATTTTTTTTTCCTTCGTGTTCTTGACGAGAGAGAGAGAGAGAGAGAGAGAGAGAGAGAGAGAGAGAGAGAGAGAGAGAGAGAGAGAGAGACTACCCATGTTTTTTTTTCCTGTGTTCTTGGCTGGTGCCTGACTGCTAAACGTCAAAGGAAATTTCAACTACCATTAGAATGTCTTGCTAAATTATTTTTAGTATAACCTTCATGTATGACACTATAGTACTGCCTGACACTCATACTATTCATTTACAGAAAATTGGCATCCTCAGCTCTTCCTTTACTATGTAACAGTCATAATAATTCTGGGAACTGGGAAAGTGTTGTACAAGGGTTGAGCGTTTGAGAAAGTGCGACGGGGTGGAACACATATGCTCGTCCCCTGTTGACACCGCCCGTCGCGTCTCCCGCACAAATCAGTCACTGTATCAGTTCATCTTCCCGTTCAGTAAGCGGCTCGTGGCCAGTGTGTAGATCTACGAGTTCCCTATGTTTGGAATAGGTTTCCGCAAGTGGTCTAGATCCTGTGAGAGTTTTATCTTCCTTCAAAGTCAACAGAAACGGTAAAAAAAAAAAAAAAAAATACTCATTTCTGCTACAACCTGCAGAAACTTCACTAAATAAGACCGTTTTGTCAAGTATGGATTCTGCTAATGTGTAATATTAAGTTTCGGTGGTCACGTGCCAAAAGCCCCTACCTGGTCATGTCATTTGTCAACTGCCAAGACCCCCTAACTAGATGGGTCATTCGCATCCCAAGACGGCGGCTTGGTCAAAATTTAGACTCTGCTGAATTTCAAATCAAAAGATAATTTGACACAGAGGGAAGCTTGAACACAAACAATGATCTCAGTCATTAACATCGTAACTATTGCTATTTGACTCGAAATCAATGACGGTCAGACTTTCTCACCTGTACTACATACCAACTACAACTCCCACCAACACTGCCTCACACTTGCAATTTCATTTGAATAATTCCTCATACCACAGCAACAAAGCATAATGACAACACCTATCAGCAACACCAGCACAGTAACGCTAATTCACACACAAAACTCACACCACTTATACACAAAAATAGTATCTAGTACCACCAGTACCCCATACCAATACTACCTCACACCAGCGCCTCACGACAAGCAAATGCTACATACTTTCCTCACAGCAATATCATCTCACATTACTACTTCATAGAACACGACCTTATACCAGAAGTGCTTCACCCCAGCTCTACCTTATGGAAACTGTACATCACAACCACTGTGGCTCACACCAACAGAACCTGACGACACGTTGCCTCACCTGAGGCCATCATCATGTAGTACCTACCAGAACAGTTGAACACGACTGGAAATCATCAAAGGTGATCGACTTCCGGAAGATATGTCATCGTCACAGAAACACTGTTTACAGCGTTATCCGCGAACAGTGTCACAGGTGTTGCCTGCAGTAACCACCCTGCACAATGACAGCACAAGCGAACTCACTTCCTCACACCATGAAAGCCAGCTGCACACTGACTGACGTGACAGGTTAGTCGCTCGTCTCGTTACCAGCAGTCGCTGGTGCTTTGGAACTTTTCCTACGTGGTGGCGTTTTCTACTGTACCATGAAAAAGAATTAGGTTATTTGGGTATGTTTACCTTATGTTAGGGTAATGTTAGATTATTAGGTTGGGTGTACTGAGGTAAGAATGTCGATCAATCATGGAAATTAGAGCATTTTCAGAAAATCAAGGAAAAAAAAATTCCCCTTGATGGTTCAAACGTTACTTAAACGGTACCTTCATCCGTGATTTCAAGTGAACATTTTCAGTGATTATGAGAAACAACTATTATAGCGAATGAGAAGCTGCACCAGTACTTGTCCTAAGCAACTGCTTATCAAATGAACTAACCATCAGCGACTTCGACTGTATTATATGACGATTCGATGAAGCCATATTTTTGTCTGAATATACCTGTATAACATTCATCTAATCATAGTTTCTCCAGATTATCGTAACTCTCTAGGCACGTCCAAAATCACCGGTCAGCAAGGGGGAGGGACTGGTGTGAGCAGAACTATTTGAAGAATGATAATGTCGTCGCAAGGTTGGTAAAACGTGAAGAAAAGGTGAGAGTGGGAAATAATGCAAGTAATGGTGTGGTCAGAGAATGAAGGTTAGAAACTAGAGAGACCGGGTGGGCGTGGTGTGTGTTAGGTTTTAGTCCTGAAAGATGAAGCTATGTGGAAAATAGGTTATAGATGCCATGAGGTTATGGCCATGTGCAGCTTAGAAAGGGCAGGAGGATGTCTTCTGTGAATTAGAGGTAGCCCAAATGGTCCAGGGAATGTTACAAACTAACTATAGGTAGTCCAGACGATCCAGAGAATGGTACAAACTAACTACAAGCCGAAATGGTCTAGGGAAAGGTACGAACTAACCAGAGGTAGTCCAAACGGTCCAGAAAATGGTATAAACAAATTACAGGTAGCCCAAATGATCCATGAAATAGTACAAACTACTTAAAGGTAGTTCAAACGATCCAGAGAATGATATAAACAAACTACATGTAGACCAAACGGTCCTGGGAATGGTATAAACTAAACCTGCCGAATATTATCCTGGATTATACATAGGAACTGTATGGCCCTTGTTAGTTATGCATCCATAGACGAATAGAAAAGAACATAAGAGGTTTTCGGAGTCAACAAGAAAGGATGACATGTCTAGGGCAATGAGCGACATTAATGCCAAGGTTACAACATGTAACACCGATGAAATGGGTAGCCGGGTATATGGTGAGGTGTGGGAAGGAGTGAAGTCTAATGGTCATGTATAATGAACATGTATACATAACTAGTCTTTTTACGCATGACACACACATGTTCTTAGTGTAGTTGTGATAGTGGATATCACGCACTTTGTGTTTATTGACAAATCATACAAGTATTGATATCTAATAAGAAATACAGTAGGCCATTGTTGTTACAAGGCTGCCCCATGGAGTGCCTCGGGGTGACGATGACTCAAAGGAACCTCATGATGTTATCAGGGAAATCAGTAATGTTTAGGGGGAGGATATTCACCACGAATGTTAACATCAGCGAGGTGCATAATGCATTAGGAAATTACGGGGGAAATCTTACTCTTTATATCGATATGACGTTACTCACGGAACTTTTATCATTATTTTCAAGTGAATATTCTAATGACAATGAGAAACAATTGTTATACCGAGTGAAAAGTTGCGCCAGGATGTGTCCAGTACTTGTCTTAAGCTATTGCTTATCAAATGAACAAACCAAGAGAAACTACTGTCGTATTATATGACGATTCAACGAGCCATATTATTGTCTGGATATACTTGTGTAACCGCCTGAGACGAGAAAGTCTGTGCACCATCCATGTCTGTGCAACAACCGTCAAATCAGTTTCTGTAGGCACGTCCAAATGAAAGAGAAATATGACTGGACTGTCAGGCGTGTAAGGGTGTTCCATTTTACAAATATATGGCGTGTAGTCATACTACGGGTGGAGAGGAATCAGTATCCAGCAGACTGCTGGCGGTCTATGGTCACCAATGAGGAAGAACAACAGATTCTCTTGGTGCGGCCAGAGCGAGTGGAGGATGACTGATTCTAAGCATTCTAATGGATTTATGGTAACCAATGATGCCATCAATATGAGAATAAGTAATAGATGGAGATTTTCTTCCTAAATGAATGTGAAAAATAAAACGGGGGAAGACAGCGATAAATAAATTATAGATAAATACAGGCCTGGAAAACAAGGAAAGGTTAACAAGTTAAGGATTAAAGCTCACAATCAGTATATAAACATAAACAGGACAGACCCAGGAAGAATGATCAAGAAAGTTCATATGGGTGAAGTGAAACATCAATGTTCACAGTGTGACGAGCAAGTATGAGGCGAAGAAGTATGTGCGTGAGACATATGTCATACAGTGTAATGGAAGGTGGAGGAACTGGAAATGGTAGAAATCTCTGCCTGAATTCTCTTCTGGGCAGAGCAGGCAGACTTACCTGGTGGCGGGGAGGGGCTGGGTGGGAGGATTAACTTTGTGTGGAGAAGGTAAACCACGCGAGGCATGAGCGAGGAGTCCTAGCGGATGTAGTAGTTGAGATAATGAAGTAATTTTGCTCGGAAATTACGGGAGTGCCGAACTTAACGGAAGATTTTGTGTCTTCACCGCCTCCCTCGGAGCCCTCTAACACAGCACCCTAAACCTCACCTGTACTTAAGTCGGGGTTGCGGGCGGAACCGTACCACCGGGATAATCAACATCATCCATCATGTCGGACAACACTCCAAAAGAATTCGGAGATCGTTGCGTCCCACACGGAAGCGTAAACAAAGGAACCGTCAGGGCAGAAACTCTCGACCCCACAACAGTCTTCCACGTACTCATTCCTCGCATGGGAGACGCACTCATGACGAGACGTGTGTGAGGAAACACCAGGAGAGATTTAGTGCGGCACGGCAAAAGGCGAGAGCAAACGAAGGTAGGAAAAAGGGTAAAGAATGGGAGGTATTTAGGGAAGCAGCGCTGGCATGTGCGAGAGTTGTGTGTGACACGCTGAAGGATGGCAGATGAGGAAGTGTCGTGAGTGGTGGGATGGCGAGTTTGCTTGTGGAAAAGGAAAGAGGCGTATTGGCGGTACTTACACGGAAGAAGTGCGAATAACTGGGAGATATACAAGAAAAATCGATTTTTCTCGGTAGCGTTGGTGAGGGTAAATATGAGACAAAGTTCCTAATGATTATGGTAGTCCATTTTATAGTTATTTCCATCGAGATATGAAATCAATATACGTTCCATTATTACTGATAAAAAGTAGTATATTCTAATATCGTTGGTAATCGATACATTTACAATATCATGAAAGCAGGGTTACCTGTGTGAGGCCAAATCCGCCTCATTAGGTGACAACTCAAGGTTTTTTAAATCCCACCACCAGCACAAAAATTTCGTCACCTCGGCCATTCTAGACGACACACACACACACACACGCAGATTATATATATATATATATATATATATATATATATATATATATATATTTTTTTTTTTTTTTTTCATACTATTCGCTATTTCCCGCGATAGCGAGGTAGCGTTAAGAACAGAGGACTGGGCCTTTGAGGGAATACATCACCTGGCCCCCCTCTATGTTCCTTCTTTTGGAAAATTAAAAAAAAAATGAGAGGGGGAGGATTTCCAGCCCACCTGTCCCTCCCCTTTCAGTCGCCTTCTACGACACGCGGGGAATACGAGGGAAGTATTCTTCTTTCCCCTATCCCTAGGGATGATATATATATATATAATTATATATATATATATATATTATATATCACGGGAAAATGAAACCGATAATTCCCAATGCATTTGGTATTATATACATCATCTGGGAGACACGATATATATATATATATATATATATATATATATAATTTCTATATAATATTTATATATATTAATAATAATATAGAGAGATAATATATCATTATATATCTATTCATATATATATATATTTATATATATATATTGTTTCATAAAATATAACCTGGTCATTTATTAAATGTAACTAACCACTTCCTACGGACATGACCATCAATGTGGCAAGGAACCCCATCACCGCCAACCATCTACCCTCCATCTGTCCGTCGCCTCGAGAACACTGATCTTCATTATGGTCTATACGAAAAAGAATGATCTTTTTTCTCTCATAATTTCAGCGGCTGATGACGTACAATTTCGTCTACTTTGTTCCTAACATGACTGCACACCCTGGTTACAAATGGTGGCAGGTTTTCACAAGTGAGGGAGGAATCAACGGTCATTGACGTTGTAGTTATTTTGGTTTGGTTTACAGCGGTGCGTTGTAGTAATGTGGGCCATTCTTCTTTTTGTGTTCACTGTTTCCCGCTTTAATAGGTACCGCCAGAACAGAAGCAACATCAGCCTCATTTTCTCTCGTCAACTCTAGTTTCCATGTAACATGTGCACAGGTAAACGATTAGTTTACTCTGACTTTGTAACAGAGGAGCAGCGAGGCCAATTGAATACAACTGCTGCGTGACTAGTACGTAATTACTTATGCCAGTCATGCAGCAGTTGTGTGCTACAGGCTGCACTACGCTCTCAACCACCACGCAACCCTCATAGATCCTCCTTATCTTTCCAGTATCTCCCACTGTGCAATCTTTCTTTATCCTATTTTCTTCGTAGTACATACCGGCCCCCTTCCAATGCTCACTATGCTCTACCCGCCCCCACATCCTCCCTAACCGTCATTCATTTAGCCCACAAACGTAACATCTTTCCATTTCACACACTATAGTTATAAAAAGAGAAGCACATGACTCGTTTTTCGTAACTCTAGATTTTCTAGAGCTACGCTTTAGCCCCACCTTTTGGCAAAATGTCATCGTAAGCAAATTCTCTTTCGTAGCCTTGGCATAATTCCTGCTGTCACTGTGTTGTGTAACCTTTAATACTCTTAGTCACTTGCTGCATGCTACTCGTTTTGGTTTTTTTTGTGCAACTCAGCAGCAGTCCTTCCTTTTTAATACTACGTGTTTTTTCACGTTCTTATTCAGTTACGAGGCAGTTAAAGCCATCCCCAGCGTCAGTTTAACCTGAGTAACAAACTGTCAGCTGGCTCGGTCTGTCACAACCTGTGGAGCTTTACCTAGGCTAGCAGAAGTTGGTACTCAATTTTCTACCAACCAGAGCGCCTTCTGCCCGCGGCGGGGATCGAACCTGTGTCAGTAGATTAGCGATCAACAACGCTAACAACCATTTAAGCTACGTTGACAGAAACGAATAAAATATAACCTTCCCTAAAAGACTATCATTTCACATTTCAGCGTCGTTAAAGCCTGATCTGCAACTCTCAGGTTCCAAATTTATACCACTTCCGGAGTCCTAGTGGAAGACGTTCACTGTATCAAGGTTAAATAATAAAGGAAATGGGGTTGAGATCCGTTGTTGTTCTTTGTACGCCGCGTCACGCAATGTGGCGCGCACGTTATGCTTTCCGCTAGCAAAGCTTTATGGCCAGGTTCCACTGTACTGGAGGGAACCCCTTCTACTGTGACTTTTTTTTTTTTTTTAGAGTATCGTCGACTCTGAAATGTTGAAAAAAAATCGAACTAGTGTCGTGAACAGTAGAAATAAACCAGATGATGTAGCGAACGATGGGTGGTAAGTCGAGAATAATGAAAATTAGTCATGACACTGGTCGGCAAGATTAAATGGATCACGGTTTTTCCCTGAAGCTCAAGATTAGTGAAGTTATGAATAGATTCATTCATTTGATATTCAAACATATAAACAAAGCAGTTTTTTCTATGCGTTTCCAGTTATTGTTCTACTTTATCCAGTTATTGTTTTCCTTTATCGCTTTGACAGTGCACTAACACGATCACGAGATTATCATTTTTTTCTATAAGATAGCAATCACTGGCACATACTAACTTGCACATTTTTTAAGTGTGAGATTATGTCCAATGTCTAAAAATTGGCAAAAACATGTTAACATTATGACTTTAAGCTGCACCAATTCCGTTGTTCATGAAATGTACCAATCGTTATTATGCTAGTAATATCTAACACGCGATATCTTACTACTACAACACATGCTTTTTAAAGTGAGCGATCATGTCCAACGTTGGAAGATAAGCAAAGATAATCAGTTTGCTGGTAACAGCAAATATATGTGCTAAATTCAGTACACCAAACTTACCGTTTTATTTGGCTTGCATTCACTTCCACTTCTGCAGTTACTCCCATGAGAAATTCTAACTTTACTACAGCTGTGAAGAATTTCTCCAAAACACAAATAAACCTCCTAGAAAACAAGAATAAGTAGGAAGGGATAACTCACAATGATGTACCAATAATTCTCATAATCAGTCAAACTGAAGCATCATAATGCCTGTAAGCCAATTTCAGTTCACTTTTTCCTCGTTTACTTATTTCCACATTTATTTAACAACATGCTGTGTTGTTCCATGTTTGAAACAATCATGGCAAGATCAAAAAATATGTTCCCATGAAAATGAAACAAACGGTGGGGGTTATATGCCCTATTTACCGCATCTTAAACCATTCAGTGTTCAAAAACAAATTATGCGTTGGAATTCTGTCGAAAATATACCTCTATTTTGTATCACCTGAAGTGTATTTGATTAAGTGATGTATGTTATTCACTACATTTTATTATTCATACGGAAACTAATCACTCATACAATTTTACACCAACAAAAGCGGAATTCGTGCACTGTATCTACATGTTTGCCCCTGCCTCAAAGACTCTCGCATTTACCTCCCTGACAACACTATCAAATTTACAAGGGGGCGTATCTAAAGGAAATAGCGCCTACGGCAAGCACTGAAATTGCGCCTCTGGCTTGATCAAAAATGTACATACAGGGGATGTTTATAAGAATATATACAGTGTAATTATAAACTGTTGAAGAGTTAGGCCAAAGTTAAATCCATATGACTCTTAAAGACATATGATCCAAATTCTAACGTAAAAGCGGTAATGCAACTGATAGTAGCAAAATATTATTATAGTTGAAAAGTAGGCGAGTTTCTTTTTTATCTCACAAAACCAAAACGTTGAAAATGTACAATCGGGTAGCGTATGTCAAAAAACAAACCCGTCGAGTGGCGCCCAGGGCACCTGCCCTACCTGCTATACCCTAGATACGCCACTGCATCTAGAACACACTCAACAACCATGCTGACATCACACACCCATCCCGCAAACCAACCTTTGCTTGGAGCCATTTACTCTCCTTTTTCCCTACTCGCACACAGGCCTTATACATTTTGATAACTACTTCTCACTGATTCTAGCAGCCTTCCTCCCGCACCGTACATTCTTAAGACTTCCACAAGACATATCTATCAACACTATTATATGTTTTCTCCAAGTTCATGAATGCCACAAACAAATAATTCATCTGCTTCTCTAAGTATTTCTCACTTTCCATAAAGCAAACACATGATCCATCATACATCCTCCACCACTTCTGAAACGATGCTCGGTACATGCCTTCACCCTCAATACCCTCCCATACAACAGGTACACTCGACAAACTTATGCCTCTGTAGTTTGAACACTCACCTTTCTCTCCCTTGTGGATGAGGGTGAAATTATTCTCCCCTATTTCTCCCCTATTCGCCATTTCTCGCGTTAGCGAGGTAGCGTTAAGAATAAAGGACTTAGCCCTTGAGGGAATACCTTCACTTGGCCCCTTTCTCTGTTCCTTCTTTTGGAAAATAAAAAACGAGAGGGGAAGATTTCCAGCCTCCGCTCCCTCCCCATTCAGTCGCCTTCTACGACATGCATTGAATACGTGGGAAGTATTCTTTCTCCCCTATCCCTAGGGATATATATATATATATATATATATATATATATATATATATATATATATATATATATATATATATATATATATATATATATATATATATAATATAACTGTGTAAAAGTCCATCAGACGATCTTATTAAATAGCACAAACATGACACCGAAATACAGAAAGGAAAACAGGTCAAAAGCTTCCCAGAGCTTTGGTGAGTTTGGGCAGAGGCGACGTACACAGACTCAGCTGATCGAACCACAACACCACCACTTTCTCCGACCACGAGGACTGGAGCATTTAAAGAAACTACGAATAAATAAGGGCAAATAATAACGAATTACATTTGCTACCTTGGTGAGAAGGAAATGATTATCCTGTTTATTACCTCTTTGGTGGTTAAAGGTATGGAATATAACATACTTGGATAATGACTTGCATCAATAAAGTACAGTTCTGTATAGAGCCATGACAACATTAGTGAGGATGCTACTTATTTTGTAACGCTTTACATGCCCTGGTTCAGTCGATTAATAGCACGTCGACTCGGGTATTATATCGTCCCTATTCACTCTATGTTCAGGCCCCGATCGCTCAAAATATTTTTCACTCCATCCTTCCACCTCCAATTTGGTCTCCCGCTTCTCCTTCCCTCCACCCCTGACGCATATATCCTCTTTTTCAATCTTTCCTCACTAATTCTCTCCATTTGTCTAAACATTTCAACACACCCTATCCTGCTCTCTCAACCACACTCTTTATTTTCACACATCTCTCTTACCCTTTCATCACTTACTCAATCAAATCGTCTCACACCACATATTGTCCTCAAACATTTCATTTCCAACACATCCACCCTCCTCACCTAACCTAACCTACCTCTATCTGTAGCCCATGCCTTACAACCATATAACATTGTTCAAACTACTATTCCTTCAGACATACTAGTTTTTGCTCTTCGAGATAACGTTCACTCTTTCCACACGTTCTTCATTGCTCTCCGAAACTTTGCCCTCTCCCCCACCCTGTGACTCACTTCCACTTTCATGGTTCCATCCACAGCTAAATTCACACCCAGATATCTAAAACACCATTTCCTCCAATTTTTCTCCATACAAACTTACATCCCAGTTAACTTGTACTTGAGCTCTACTGATCCCAATAACCTTACTCTTATTCACATTTACTCTCAACTTTCTCGTTTCACACAGTTTTCCAAACTCAGTCTCTAACCTCTACAATTTCTTACACGAATCAGCTACTAGAGCTGTATCATCGGCAAAGTATTCTTTCTCCCCTTTCCCCGGGGATGATATATATATATATATATATATATATATATATATATATATATATATATATATATATATATATTTTATCCCTGGGGATAGGGGAGAAAGAATACTTCCCACGTATTCCCTGCGTGTCGTAGAAGGCGACTAAAAGGGGAGGGAGCGGGTGGCTGGAAATCCTCCCCTCTCGTTTTTTTTTCAATTTTCCAAAAGAAGGAACAGAGAAGGGGGGCCAGGTGAGGATATTCCCTCAAAGGCCCAGTCCTCTGTTCTTAACGCTACCTCGCTAATGCGGGAAATGGCAAATAGTATGAAAGAAAGATATATATATATATATATATATATATATATATATATATATATATATATATATATATATCTTGGGTCAGGGAGAAAGAGTACTCCCAAGTATTCCCTGCATGTCATAGAAGGCAATTAAAAGAGGATGGAGTGGGAGCTGAAAATCCTCCCCTCCCATTTTTACTTTTCCAAAAGAGGGAACAGAGAAGGGGGCCAAGTGAGGATATTCTCTCTAAGGCTCTGCCCTTTGTTCTTAACGTTAACTAGCTATCACGGGATATGGCGAATATGTATGAAAAAATATTTTTTCATACTATTCGCCATTTCCCGCGTTAACGAGGTAGTGTTAAGAACAGAGGACTGAGCCTTAGAGGAAAAAATACACATATTTATGTTATATTTATTTTGCTTTATCGATGTCTCCCGCGTTAGCGAGGTAGCGCAAGGAAACAGACGAAAGAATGGCCCAACCCACCTATATACACATGTACATACATAAATGCCCACACACGCTCATATACATACCTATACATTTCAACGTATGCATACATATACATAGACATACACATATATACACATATACACATTTATACTTGCTGCCTTCATCCATTCCCTTTGCCACCCCACCATACATGAAATGGCACCCCCTCCCCCACACACACGTGAGGTAGCGCTAGGAAGAGACAACAAAGGCTACATTCATTTGCACTAAGTCTCTAGCTGTTATGTGTAATGCACTGAAACCACAGCTCTCTTTCCACATCTGGGCCCCACAACTTTCCATGGTTTACCCCAGACACTTCACATGCCCTGGTTCAATCCACTGAAAGCACGTATATATATATATATATATATATATATATATATATATATATATATATATATATATATATATATATATATATATCCCTGGGGATAAGGGAGAAAGAATACTTCCCATGTGTTCCCTGCGTGTCGTAGAAGGCAACTAAAAGGGGAGGGAGTAGGGGGCTAGAAATCCTCCCCTCCAGATTTTTGCTTCTCCAAAACCAGGAACAGAGAAGGGGGCCAAGTGAGGAATTTCCCCCTTAGGCTCAATTCTCTGTTCTTAACGCCACCTTGCTAACACGGGAAACAGTGAATATGTATGAAAAATATATATATATATATATATTTTTTTTTTTTTTTTTTTCATACTATTCGCCATTTCCCGCGATAGCGAGGTAGCGTTAAGAACAGAGGACTGGGCCTTTGAGGGAATACCCTCACCTGGCCCCCTTCTCTGTTCCTTCTTTTGGAAAAAAAAAAAAAAAAAAAAAAAAAAAATATATGTATATATATATATATATATATATATATATATATATATATATATATATATATACATACATACATATATATATAACGCGGGAGACAGCAACAAAGTATAATAGAATATAAATAAATACATATATGTATATACCCTACCCTGAGCCAGGATTCGAACCTGTGTGCTCGACTGTGGACAACCTGTGAATGCATCATGGTCAGGCACACTAACCGCTACACCGCATGAGTTTATAGCTGTTTAATCAGTTCATAGATGGGGAAGTGAATGCAAGGGTCTTGGAGAGTGGCAGGTCTGCACTATGCTGGGGGTGGGAACCTCGGAGGTGAGTTAATTACATTTTCCTGATGAAACTAAAGAAGTTAGTGCTTGGGAGACTGTGTAAAAGGAGGGAGTTGAGAGTTGATATGAATAAAAGTAAGGTATTGAGGTGTAGTATGAGGAAAGATGGGATAGGATGGATTGAGTGTGAGTTTGAAATGAAGAGAATGTGGGGTAAGTGATGTGTCGGCACCTAGGAGTGGGCTTTGCAGCAGGTTTAACCAAGGGAGCTGAATTGAGTCATAGGGTAAGAGAGGGGGCAAGGGTCCTGAATGCATTGAGGACTTTTCATGGAAATTCTGGTGTGTAGTATAAATGATTTTTCACTTTTTTTTTTTGCAGCATATCTGCTTGTTCTCTGCAAAGGAAGTAAGAAGAATGTATTTGATTTTGTTGGTTTTGATTTCTATGTACACTTTTCTAGTTTTTGTATGCTCTAGGTAAAAGAGTAATGATCTGTGGCTTTTTGACCAGGTACAGAACAGCCATTAAGTTACTATTGATTCTTGGGTTTTGACAGCACTTTTATCTCTTTTGTATCAAAGTGCCCATATCAGCTTCATTAATATGGATAAAAAACTATGAAATGTAGGCTTTAATTTTTCATTATACAACCCCAGGATCCCTTTTACTGGATTCCTGTAACTTCAAAGCTACCTTAGATTTGAATGTTCTACACTTTTCTCACCACATGATACATATAATAAGTGTTCCTCCTCATCACCTAAGTCATCCAGCAATCTGCATACTTTCCCTAAGGCCACTGTGTATGCACAGCCTGCAGGTTGATGGCCATGAACTTATAATGGTGGTTGTTGGGATACTGAGGCCAGAATTTTTTTTCTGTGCCTTCCTGCTGATGGAAGAGACCTTTAATAGGCTACTAATGGTGTGATAACTCAGGTGGATACACTGTATATATAGAGGTGTCATGTTATGATCAATGCTGTCTTCAATAGGAACACTAAAGGCCATTGCAAGCTATTTAAGAATTAACTCAATTCTTACTTAAATTTTACATCTTATTCTTTCATGTTTGCCTTGGCTGGATCAAGGGCATACATACACTTTTTTCTTGGGAATCGATTTGCATTACTTGGCTTTCAGTCTCTATTCCCACAGGCTGGCAGAAGAGCTGAAATTTAATGAATTTGTTATATTTTTCAGGAGCTGTATGGCCTTCAGACACAATGGAGGAGGGAATGACAGTAGGAGAGACTGTTAACAAGGAAATGGTAGTTGCTCCAAAGAGAGAAAGAAAAATTTTTCGTCCTAAACGGAATGTTGTAAAGGGAGTCCCATCTGAGATAGAAAATGATACAAAACTTAAGCTGGCAATTGATGTTTTACCCAAAAATTACAATTTTGAAATACCAAAAACTATCTGGAGAATTCAACAAGCTAAATCACAGCATGTTGCTCTTCAGTTTCCTGAGGGCTTATTATTATTTGCTACAACAATAGCAGACATTATTGAGTCATGGACAGGAGCAGAAACTACCATAATGGGAGATGTAACATATGGAGCTTGCTGTGTGGATGACTTCACTGCACGAGCCATTGGCGCAGATTTTATGGTTCATTATGGCCACTCATGCCTTGTACCAATAGATCAAACAGGCTCTATACCCTGTTTGTATGTGTTTGTTGACATTCAGTTTGATACAGTGCACCTAATAGAGACCATTAAATCAGTCTTTCCTTCAACAGTACCATTAGCTTTAGTTTCAATTATCCAGTTTGTTGGCTCGCTTCAAAAAATGGCCCAAGACCTTAAGAGCAGTGGGTATACTGTTCTTGTACCACAGTGCCGACCATTATCTCCAGGAGAGGTCCTGGGCTGTACATCACCTCCGATACCAAAAGGCTACACTATCATATGTCTTGGTGATGGCAGATTCCACTTGGAGTCTATAATGATTTCAAACCCAGAAATCCCCACATATTTGTAAGTAACAGTTACTATTTATTTTGAGATATACTGAATTATTGTATAGAGTATGTTGTTGATATGATTTCTATACAAAGAGCATATCCAGCAAGCGGTCTTACTTTCTATTCTTATTTAATGTAATATTACAAGCTGTAAATTTTTATCTATTCAATATTTGTGTGTTATACTGGGATCCATGTTAGCTTGGCAACAGAAATACATTATATTTGAATGAGTGAGTAGCAGACAATACTTCACATGATCATGTTTATTAATGTGCAGGAATTTCCTTTTCTGCTGAAGTTGGTAAGTGGTAAGTAGTATGGGTTATAGATGAAAATGTACAGAGGAGAGTGAATGTGGTGGAAATGAAATATTTAGACTATACATGGTAAGAGGTGGTTTCATCAAGTAAGTAATAAAAGGGTAAGAAAGAGGGGTGTTAAAAGAAGGGTATGGTTGATATAGCTGGAAAGGGTGTGTTGAAATGGCTTGGACATATGGAGAGAATGAGCAAAGAGAGGATGACAAAGAGGATATATGTTTCAGAAATGGAGGGGATAAGAAAGGAGAAACCAAATTCGAGATGGAAGGATGGAATGAAAAAATATTCTGAGAGCTTGGGGCCTGAACATGCAGGAGGGTGAGGGATGTGCATGGGATTGAGTGAATTGGAGCACTGCGGTACACAGGGGCAAACACACTATCATTAAACTGAACTAGGACACATGAAGTAGCTGGGGTAAACGACAGAAAGGTTTATAGGGCCTGGTTGTGGATAGAGGGGCTGTGGTTTTGGTGCATTGCACATGAAAGTTAGAGAATGAATGCTGGATGCAAGTGAAAGCGGCTTTTCTTCATCTGATCCTGGCACTACCTCACTAATGCAGGAAATGACGAACAAGTATATAAAAAAAAAGTACAAAGTTACAGGTACCTCTGTTATACCTTTTTTTTTCTTTTAATTTTAAGTCAGATTTTCATAATTAGCAGCCATGTGGTGACAGCTGCAATATATGAATCTCTAGGTCAGTGCACTCGGTGGGCAAGCTTCTGCTTAGAAAAGACTCTTACAGCATCCTCACACCAGGGTTTACATTTTGTATTTTCCACTGCCAAATATAAGGAAATTTAGTAATGAAGAATCTGTTTGGTAGTGAAAAATATAGCGAGGTAATGATGATATGTTGTAAGGACCTGGATATCACAAACAAAATGTTTGATGAATTCATTTAACACATATGATTATACATTGAAGGGGAAGGTGGGCAAGTTTCTGCTTCCACTGAGAAAGGACTCTCAAAGCATCCTCAGCTCAGGGTTTTAAGTATTTTCCATAATCAAATTCAAGGACACTTGGTGATGAAAAATCTGTGAGGTAATGATGTGCTATAAGAATCTGGGTATCACAAACAAAATGTTTGATAAATTCTGTATATAATTGTATGATTGTGCACTTGAGAGGAGGGTGGAGGACGAAACTACCACTGAATCTATGTCAGCAGATTCATTACATGCCAGTCATATCACGTAAGTTGAACCATCATTCATTTTTTTCTTTATTTTGAATTTTCATTGTATTTGTTGATGTATAATGTATGATGTTTAGTATTCGTTGAAGCATTTTTTGGAAAGTTTATGTGTACTTTTTGGTTTCCAGAACATAACTAATTACATCCATTTAATTCACTTAAATTAGAATTCATGATTTGATAATTCATGAAGGCTCTTGGTACCAAACCTATGAATTATGGCAATTTCTCTGTACTACCATATACACTTGTCACTTTTAATAGCAAATTTCCTGTAGTGGTATTGAAAACAAAATAATTCATCTTCCTACATAATGTTATTTTAGTTTACAAGATTAGCAGCTTTATTAGTCATTTTTTTTTTCCACTGTCTCCCGCGTTTGCGAGGTAGCGCAAGGAAACAGACGAAAGAAATGGCCCAACCCACCCCCATACACGTGTATATACATACGTCCACACACGCAAATATACATACCTACACAGCTTTCAATGGTTTACCCCAGACGCTTCACATGCCCTGATTCAATCCACTGACAGCACGTCAACCCCGGTATACCACATCGATCCAATTCACTATTCCTTACCCTCCTTTCACCCACCTGCATGTTCAGGCCCCGATCACACAAAATCTTTTTCACTCCATCTTTCCACCTCCAATTTGGTCTCCCACTTCTCCTCGTTCCCTCCACCTCCGACACATATATCCTCTTGGTCAATCTTTCCTCACTCATTCTCTCCATGTGCCCAAACCATTTCAAAACACCCTCTTCTGCTCTTTCAACCACGCTCTTTTTATTTCCACACATCTCTCTTACCCTTACGTTACTTACTCCATCAAACCACCTCACATCACACATTGTCCTCAAACATCTCATTTCCAGCACATCCATCCTCCTGCGCACAACTCTATCCATAGCCCACGCCTCACAACCATACAACATTGTTGGAACCACTGTTCCTTCAAACATACCCATTTTTGCTTTCCAAGATAATGTTCTCGACTTCCACACATTCTTCAATGCTCCCAGAATTTTCGCCCCCTCCCCCACCCTATGATCCACTTCTGCCTCCATGGTTCCATCCGCTGCCGGATCCACTCCCAGATATCTAAAACACTTTACTTCCTCCAGTTTTTCTCCATTCAAACTTACCTCCCAATTGACTTGACCCTCAACCCTACTGTACCTAATAACTTTGCTCTTATTCACATTTACTCTTAACTTTCTTCTTTCACACACTTTACCAAACTCATACTGTCATATTCATTTGTATATACCCTCTTTGTGTGTCACACAGTTGAATTTGTAAGCTTAAGCTTTGTATTAGTGAAAACAAATGCTTGGTGAGTGACAACATGGACACCTTAATATCATTTAGTACCATGGGATTTGCTAGCACAGTTTTCTTGAAGTGCCTGTAAAATTCAAACCTCATGCAATTTGTTTTACACTTTTGGGTGTAAAATGCACAATTGTGCAAGAAGAGGCAAAACAGGCCCTTCTTTGAAACACAAAATGCTAATGATAGGCTTGGAAGTTTTGATTATAAGGAGTTTAACTGAAAACCTTGGATTTACATGGAGAAAGAATCTTGAGGCTCAGATTCTTAGAATGTATGTACGAAATTATGCACTGTACCAGCACAACACAGAACATAGAGTCAGATGGGATATACACCTTCAGCACTTGATCTCATTTTTGTATCATCTGTGTAGCATGGCAGACACTTAAGGGTTGCTTAGTCTGTTGTGGGCATTGTCCATCATTTGTTTTCCATCCTTTTGCTATCAGGAGTCTTACTTTAACCTGCAACATAACTCCAAAATGTGATTGCATGAAGCTTTATACAGTCATTTTCCAGCCTCTAAAAAATCTGATCATTTAAAATCTGTAACTCTTGTTTGAATTTTGCAGTAATTATATCCCTGGCTTTTAACGTGAAGGAAATTCCAACTTTGACTATGAAACTTGATGTAGATGTTTTTGTTATTTCCCTAACTTGACCCATTCTGATTATACTCCCAATAATTGTGCTGCACAGCATGTAACACAAATGTTCCATGGAACACAATTCTAGTTCCATACAGTAGCCAGAAAATTGAAAACCTCAGGTTTGATGACCATTTAGGAAGAGTGATTAAACAATGCTGGAATTTGAGTATATGGTCAGCAAAGATATTGCAGTGTACATTAAAACCAAATGTAAAATTCAGATACAAGGCTAATATCTATACAGAACTATTCAGGTTTTTGGGAGATATGGATTGGAAAAGGTGGTTCCACTTTGAAGAGTATGGAACAGTATTGTAAGATCTGCAAAATATGTACTGATGGAGTCAGTGAATGATAAAATTGAAAGGAAGAAGAGAGATGGGATCAAGAAAGAATAAGTTATGGTTCAGGAGACATCAGGAAGTTAAAGAAAATGGAGATGCATGATGGTAAAACGTACCCAACAAAACAGCCAGGCAGCATTTGAAGTAAACAAGGGCTAAAAGTATCATAATGTTAAATCTGGAGTTGAAAATTCATGAAAGAAACATTGTGGAAAATGCAAAAAACTAAAAGCTGTTACAGGACTTCAAAAAGAGCAAATAATTAGTCACAGATAAGTAGACTGAAGAACTTAGATTGAAAGGTTATAGAAACAAAAGAGGCTATATGTGAGGAACTAAATGCAAATTTTAGTGTTTTCATACTGGACATACTACCCACTACATTGAAAATATGGGAAGGGAAAGTGACCATGGAAAAATTCATAATTTTACCAGTCTTTTTAACATTTTCCCACCATCAACCCCTACTCACAGTTATTCGTTTGTGTTCAACTTTTCTCACATTAAAACTTTTATACATTTTTAGATTATTCTTATTCTTACCCACAATTTGTTAAAAAAAATTCTGTCCCTTCCTCGTACTCTGTATATAATTATTAATAGCTTATGATAAGGTAGGTGGATCTTTTATGCCTTCTCTCTGACAAGCCTGTCCTTTTTCACTGTACATCTGTTATATCATGTCGTGTTACTTCCAATACTTTCTTATGATCCATAATTCAGAATCCACACAACTTCTACGTAATTAATATAACATAGATAACACTTCATACTGACACTTATCATGCTCCTCATTGAAATCCTTTTCCTAATTTTATCATGTTTGTTTTGGATTAGAAAGTTGAGGACTAGCCCAGACATCATGGTACTCCTGTGTGGTTGAAAATGCAGTTGTAAATAGCCTGCATCTTATTCCAACTGTATGGTTTTGAATGCCAATGTGCACATTAGAGATATGGATATGCACTGTTGCAATGTAGTTTATTTTTCCAGTGCTGTATGATTTTTGGTATTCTGTAGTTGTAATCGTACATGAATAAGAGTACCTGCCATATATCTACCCTGCTTTATTCTTTTAAACAGATTTATTAATGTTAGTAAAAATATTCAATCCTTTTATTGTTAACAATAGCTTATGTGTCGTCTCAATATGATTAGTTTATTTTTTGCTAAAACTTAAATTTTTAACAAACTAATTTATCTTGGTTTTTCTTTACAGATACAACCCTTATTCCAAGGTTCTGTCAAAGGAAAACTATGATCAGCCACTGATGAAGAAAATTCGAAAAGATGCCATTGATAAGGCAAGCAAGGCCAAAAAATGGGGTCTGATATTGGGAACTCTTGGAAGACAAGGCAGTACCAAAGTTCTTGAAAACATTCAAGTTAGTCTACCATCTTTTGTCACATTAGCAATGTATTGGGATGTCTGAATGTGTGTGAATGAGAAGGGATATATAGGTAGTGTGTTTGAGGAGAGGAACCTGGATGTTCTGAGTTTGTGTGAAACTAAGCTCAAGGAAAAGGGGGAGATATTTTGGAAATGTCCTATGGATAAAGTTAGGGGTTAGTGTGAGGGTTAGACTTTAGGAAGGGGTAGCATTTCCACTGAAGGAGTTGTGAGAATGTGTGAAAGGAAGTCATTCACAGACTGATGCAGGTAAAAATGAAAATGGATTACAAGAGATGGATGATTATTAATTTGTATACACAAGGAAATGAAAGAACTAAGGAAGATAGGAAAGAGCTAAGTGAGTGTGTCAGCAGTTTTGATTGGGTGGGCTTAGGGTACACAGTGATGTGCATATAAATATTAAAAACTTGTGGAGTTGTGTGCTGTAAAATATCTTATCTAAAAAGGACATACATAATTACATATGTGTGAGTGGGGTGGGGTAAATGATGATGGGCTTTGTTGGATTATATACTAATTGATAGGTGAGCAAAAGAGGCTCTTGGATGTGATTGTGATGAGATGGACAGCTGGTGGGATGTCCGATCATTACTTGGTGGAGGCAAGGGTGAAGGTTTGTAGAGATTTTAGGAAGTGGGAAGAGGGTAGTGAAAATGAGTGAGCTTTAAAGAGAGGTTTGTACATCGAGATACCAAGAGATTTTAAGTGTAGAATGGAAAAAGTTGAAAGCATGTGAATCTAGGGGAGTGGGTAAGGAATGGGAGGTATTTGCAGAAGTAGTGCTGGCATGTATGAGAGTCATGTTGTGAGAAAGGGTAGTGCATGGTTGGATGAGGGAGTTCAGCTGCTAATAAGGAGTGTGAGTGAATGGAAGACATACAAGAGGAGTGGTGCAAATTGATGGTATTGATATTAAATTTCTAGAAAGGAGATAATTGTTCTGTTGGCTAGTTAGGATTTTCATTGTAGGTAATGACTCACAGAGAGGTGCCTAACGATTGATAGAATGCTTGTATAGTGCCATTGTGGTGGGGGGACCTAGGTGAATCAGGTTTTGTTTGCTGATGACATGGCTTTAATGGTAGATTTAAGCAAGAGATTTTGGAAGCTGATTTGTGAGTTTGTGAGAGTGAATGACAGGAGGAAGTTGAGAGTAGAAATGAATAAAAGCAAGGTTACTAGGTTTAGCAGTAGAGAGACAAGTTAATTGGAGTGTAAGTTTGAACAGAGAGAACTTGGAAGAAGTGGATTGTTTAATTCATCTTGGAGCAGACATGGAAATGAATGGAACCATGGGATCTGAAGTGAACCAGGGGATGAGTGTGGGGTTGAAGGCCCAAAGCCCATTGAGGAATGTGGGCAAAAATGGATATGTATTATAGTATAGTCATCCCATTGGTGTTGTAAGGGTGTGAGGTGTGGGCCCTAGATTACAAAGCAAAGGACCTACGAGGTGTGCATTGGCGAAGATACAGTCAGCACTTTAGCCAGCTAACACTTATGAAGTATAAGATTCAGGAGCAAGGAACACATTTAGCAGGGTAAGAAAGGTGGAACAATGAAACCTTGTAAAGAATATAATGGACAGAGCAGAAGAGAAACCAAAACTTTCCCATAAATTCATTAGGAGTCAGTTGTCAGTTAAAGAGCAGCTAATCAGGCTAAAGGATTCAGAGAGAAGAATTGAAGAGGATTATATCAGGATACCTAAGGAACTGAATAGCAAGATGAAAAGTGTTTTGACAGTGGTAGAACTATAGCCTCAACACCAGGGAGGTGGAAGTGGGAGGTTTTAGAAAACATTAAGATATCTAGAAAAGACTTTAATAGTATACTGAAAGATCTTGACCCATACATAGCATCTTACGAAATTTCATCATATCTGCTGAAGATGTGTGCAGATACATGAGATCATGACTGTTCAAAATGTCACTGGAGAATGGCAAATTGCCTGGGTAAGGGAAAAGGGCAAATTTCATACCTATCTATGACCGGTCTCACTGACAGTTGTGGTCTGTAAGATTCTGGAAAAGAAATTTAAAAAGCAAATGAATGACTATCTACTAGGGAGAAATTACTCAAGTGATAAGACAGCAAGGTTTTAGTGAAATATACATTTTGAAAATGACTTGCTTGAAGATACGGACTCCTACCTGAATGTGTTTGCAGAAAATATCAAGGTCATAAGAGACATGAAAAGTGAGGAGGATTGCATTAGTTTACAGTGGGACCTAAACTGACTCCTTCCATAGTAGATAAAATACAGTCCAAGCAAATGTAAAGTAATGAGGATGGGACAGAGTGAAGAAGGCCACATCATTATTATCTAGCAGAAAATGAGCTTCAGGATTATTGTGTGTGATTGACTTGGGAGTTGACCCCTAACTTGTTACTAGAGTCCCACATTTAGGAGAATACTCAGGGAGACAAACTGTTTGTTGGGAAATGTTAGAATAGCTTTCAAGTATTTGGGTAAGGAAACATGTAGCAAACTGTTCATATCTTACACGAGGCCATGACCAGATTATGCTTCTCAGATTTGGTCAGTGTACCAAAAGAAGCAAAAAGAGTTACTAGTGAAAGTAATAAAATATAGTATCAGAATTAAGATGGCTGAGTTATAGGGAAAATTTACCCAGCTTGGAAGACAGAAAAGCTAGCAATGACTTATCACAACTTTTAAGATTTTAAGTTAGATTGATGATGCAGGTAGTCAACAGGTCTTCAAAAGATGTAGGGATAGGAAAACTAGAGGACTTAGTGTGAAATTTAGTAACAAGCTTATTTAAAAGTATATAAAGGGGTACATTTATACTATAGGCATGGGTGATGATTGGAATGAAATGACTGAAAACATGGTTAATGCTGACATCATACATAAATGTAAGAAGTTGTATAATTACTAGAGAATTTTCAAGAGACAGAGTCCCACAAGTGTGAACTCTCCTTATACAGCACAAAGGCAAGTGGGATAAAGGTGAATGTTCAAATTACAGAGGTATAAGTTTGTTGAGTATTCCTGGGAAATTATACGGAAGGATATTGATTGAGAGGGTAAAGGCATTAACAGAGCATCAGATTGGGGAAGAGCAGTGTGGTTTTAGAAGTGGTAGAGGATGTGTGGATCAGGTGTTTGCTTTGAAGAATGTATGTGTATGTAGCATTTATGGATCTGGAGAAGGCATATGATAGGGTTGATAGAGATACTTTGTAGAAGGTTTTTTTTTTTTTCGCTGTCTCCCGCGTTTGCGAGGTAGCGCAAGGAAACAGACGAAAGAAATGGCCCAACCCACCCCTATACACATGTATATACATACGTCCACACACGCAAATATACATACCTACACAGCTTTCCATGGTTTACCCCAGACGCTTCACATGCCCCGATTCAATCCACTGACAGCACGTCAACCCCGGTATACCACATCGCTCCAATTCACTCTATTCCTTGCCCTCCTTTCACCCTCCTGCATGTTCAGGCCCCGATCACACAAAATCTTTTTCACTCCATCTTTCCACCTCCAATTTGGTCTCCCTCTTCTCCTCGTTCCCTCCACCTCCGACACATATATCCTCTTGGTCAATCTTTCCTCACTCATTCTCTCCATGTGCCCAAACCACTTCAAAACACCCTCTTCTGCTCTCTCAACCACGCTCTTTTTATTTCCACACATCTCTCTTACCCTTACGTTACTTACTCCATCAAACCACCTCACACCACACATTGTCCTCAAACATCTCATTTCCAGCACATCCATCCTCCTGCGCACAACTCTATCCATAGCCCACGCCTCGCAACCATACAACATTGTTGGAACCACTATTCCTTCAAACATACCCATTTTTGCTTTCCGAGATAATGTTCTCGACTTCCACACATTCTTCAAGGCTCCCAGAATTTTCGCCCCCTCCCCCACCCTATGATCCACTTCCGCTTCCATGGTTCCATCCGCTGCCAGATCCACTCCCAGATATCTAAAACACTTCACTTCCTCCAGTTTTTCTCCATTCAAACTCACCTCCCAATTGACTTGACCCTCAACCCTACTGTACCTAATAACCTTGCTCTTATTCACATTTACTCTTAACTTTCTTCTTTCACACACTTTACCAAACTCAGTCACCAGCTTCTGCAGTTTCTCACATGGATCAGCCACCAGCGCTGTATCATCAGCGAACAACAACTGACTCACTTCCCAAGCTCTCTCATCCCCAACAGACTTCATACTTGCCCCTCTTTCCAAAACTCTTGCATTCACCTCCCTAACAATCCCATCCATAAACAAATTAAACAACCATGGAGACATCACACACCCCTGCCGCAAACCTACATTCACTGAGGACCAATCACTTTCCTCTCTTCCTACACGTACACGTAATACCTTGTAGAAGGTATTAAGGGTATATGGTGTGGGGGGTAAGTTGCCAGAAGCAGTGAAAAGTTCTTCCAAGGATGTAAGGCATGTGTACGAGTAGAAAGAGAGGAAAGTGATTGGTTCCCAGTGAATGTCGGTTTGCAGCAAGGGTGCATGATGTCTCCATGGTTGTTTAATTTGTTTATGGATGGGGTGGTTAGGGAGGTGAATGCAGGAGTTTTGGAGAGGAGCAAGTATGCAGTCTGTTGTGGATGAGAGGGCTTGGGAAGCGAGTCAGTTGTTGTTCACTGATGATACAGCGCTGGTGGCTGATTTGAGTGAGAAACTGCAGAAGTTGGTGACTGAGTTTGGTAAAGTGTGTGAAAGAAGCTGAGAGTAAATGTGAATAAGAGAAAGGTTATTAGGTAAGTAGGGTTGAGGGACAAGTTAATTGGGATGTAAGTTTGAATGGAGAAAAACTGGAGGAAGTGAAGTGTTTTAGATATCTGGGAGTGGAATTAGCAGCAGATGGAACCATGGAAGCGGAAGTGTCACAGGGTGGGGGAGGGGGCAAAGGTCCTGGGAGCGTTGAAGAATGTGTGGAAGGCGAGAGCATTATCTTGGAGAGCTAAAATGGGTATATTTGAAGGAATAGTGGTTCCAACAATGTTATGTGGTTGTGAGGCATGGGCAGTTGATAGGGTTGCACAGAGGAGGGGGGATGTGTTGGAAATTAAATGCTTGAGGACAATATGTGGTGTGAGGTGGTTTGATTGAGTAAGTAATTAAAGTGTAAGAGAGATTTGTGGCAATAAAAAGAGTGTGGTTGAGAGAGCAGAAGAGAGTGTGTTGAAATGGTTTGGTCACGTGGAGAGAACGAGTGAGGAAAGATTGACAAAGAAGATGTACGTGTCAGAGGTAGAGGGAACGAGGAGAAGCGGGAGACCAAATTGGAGATGGAAGGATGAAGTGAAAAAGATTTTTAACAACCAGGGCCTGAACATACAGGAGGATGAAAAGCATGCAAGGAATAGAGTGAATTGGAACGATGTGGTATACCAGGGTCGACGTGCTTTTAGTGGATTGAACCAGGGCATGTGAAACATCTGGGGTGATCCATGGAAAGTTTTGTGGGGCCTGAATGTGGAAAGAGAGCTGTGGTTTCAATGCATTACACATGACAGCTAGAGACTGAGTATGAACGAATGTGGCCTTCTTGTCTTTTCCTAGCGCTATTTCATGTGTGGCGGAGTGGTGATGGGAATGGAAGAAGGCAGCAAGTATGAATATGTACATGTGTATATATGTATATGTCTGTGTATGTATATGTATGTATACATTGAAATGTATACATGTGTATATATGTGTATATATGTGTGGGCGTTTATGTATATTCATATGTATGTGGGTGGGTTAGGCCATTCTTCATCTGTTTCCTTGCGCTACTTTGCTTATGCGGGAGACGGTGATTAAGTATTATTTTTTATTTTGCTTTGTCGCTGTCTCCCGCGTTTGCGAGGTAGTGCAAGGAAACAGACGAAAGAAATGGCACAACCCACCCCCATACACAATGTACACACACACACGCAAATATACATACCTATACATCTCAATGTACACATATATATACACACACAGACATATACATATATACCCATGCACACAATTCACACTGCCTGCCCCTATTCATTCCCATCGCCACCTCGCCACACAGGGAATACCATCCCCCTCCCCCCTCATGTGTGCGAGGTAGCACTAGGAAAAAACAACAAAGGCCCCATTCGTTCACACTCAGTCTCCAGCTGTCATGCAATAATGCCCGAAACCACAGCTCCCTTTCCACATCCAGGCCCCACACAACTTTCCATGGTTTACCCCAGACGCTTCACATGCCCTGATTCAATCCACTGACTGCATGTCAACCCCGGTATACCACATCATTCCAATTCACTCTATTCCTTGCCCGCCTTTCACCCTCCCGCATGTTCAGGCCCCGATCACTCAAAATCTTTTTCACTCCATCTTTCCACCTCCAATTTGGTCTCCCACTTCTCCTCGTTCCCTCCACCTCTGACACATATATCCTCTTGGTCAATCTTTCCTCACTCATTCTCTCCATGTGCCCAAACCATTTCAAAACACCCTCTTCTGCTCTCTCAACCACGCTCTTTTTATTTCCACACATCTCTCTTACCCTTACATTACTTACTCGATCAAACCACCTCACACCACACATTGTCCTCAAACATCTCATTTCCAGCACATCCACCCTCCTGCGCACAACTCTATCCATAGCCCACACCTCACAACCATACAACATTGTTGGAACCACTATTACTTCCACACATTCTTCAAGGCTCCCAGGATTTTCGCCCCCTCCCCCACCCTATGATTCACTTCCGCTTCCATGGTTCCATGATTAAGTATAATGAATAAAAAAGAAATGCCTTCATCCAGTTCCGTCACCATCCTGCTACACATGAAATAGCACACACACACACACACACACACACACACACACACACACACACACACACACCCCCCCCCCATGCACCCACCAGCACCAACACCAGGAAAAGACAGAAAAGGCCACGTTTGTTCACAGTCTCTTGCTGTCAAGTGTACTGCACCTAAACCACAGCTCCCTTTCCACATCCAGGCCCTCAGACCTTTCCATGGTTTACCCCAGATGCTTCATATGGCCTGGTTCAATCCATTGAAAGCACATCGATCCCAGTATACCACATCTTTCCAGTTCACTCTATTTCTTGCAAACCTCTCACCCTCCTGTATGTTCAGGCCCTGATTGCTCAAAATATTTTTCACTCCATCCTTCCACCTCCAATTTGGTCTCCTACTTCTCCTTTTTCCGTCCACCTCTGACACATATATCCTCTTCGTCTATCTTTCCTCACTCATTATCTCTTCTTCTGCTCTCTCAACCACAATCTTTTTATTACCACACATCTCTCTTCCCCTTTCATTACTTACGATCAAACCACCTCACACCTTACATCATGAATGAAAGGTCACCTTTGGCAAGGTTCTATCATTTGGAGTACATTGTCTTCATAGAACCTCTCACTCCAAAGGAGATTACATTTCTCTGCTTCTTGGGCTGTAGGAGTATTTGGAAAGGTCCTAGCTAACAATAGGGCTTTTACACAGATATTGGTCCTGGGGTAATTATGATTAAATGAATATGTAGTACTAAATGTAAAGGGTTAAGATGCCAGGATGCACATAATGAAATATTTCCTTTAAGTGAAATTTGTTAGAATTAAATATACAGGAACATTCTCATTATATATAATCAACTGCTGATACAATGTAACAATTGTTGAATAATTTTTTTCTTTAAAAGAAAAACTTTGTCATAAAATTTTTCTGAATTTCAGAAGCAGTTGATGGCTTCAGGAAAAGACTTTATCATTGTGCTGCTATCTGAAATATTTCCAGCAAAGTTAGCAGCCATGAGTGATGTGGATGCATGGGTCCAAGTGGCATGCCCCCGACTTTCTATAGACTGGGGTGCTTCTTTCCCTCGGCCACTTTTAACCCCTTATGAGGCAACTGTAGCGCTAAAACATGCTGAATGGCATTCTCAGAACTATCCAATGGATTTTTATGCTAATGAAAGCTTAGGAGAGTGGACTCCAAACCATAAACCTCCCTGTCCTTGTGGTTTGACACGGAGCACTGGCTGCAAAGGGTTAAGGTGCCAGGGTGCTCAGAATAAATAATTTCATTAACTGTAATCATTCAAATTAAACATGTTACCATTCCGTTTATTTTTCTTATAAGCCCTATTACAATGAAATACTAATGAATCCAGACAGGTATAAGCAATGCTAGAAATTTAATTATGCATACTGTACTAATGAATCCAGACAGGTATAAGCAATGCTAGAAATTTAATTATGCATATTGTACTTTCAACCAGAAACTAGTAACTTCCTGCCTAGACATATAATGAAAGATGGCATGTGGCCACCTCTCCTCACTGTGCTCCCTCAATAAAGCTGTATATTTTTTCACAAGTACACTAAATCTGTCCTTTCACATTACCTACTCTTTTCACATAATATTCATTAATGTTGCTCTGCTTATTAATATCTTTCTCTAATACCATATTCTCTATCTGCTTCTTTAAAAACCAAAATAACCAGTTGCTTTTACTCTCACTGCTGTTCTTTTGAAACAATGCATGCTTGCTACTAGGTAAGCTAACTATAAACACTGCAAACCAGTATCCTGTGATGAGGATATCACAGACTCTTCAGTATAAAGAATACCACTACAGTCCTAAAAAAAGAAAAAAAAAATCAAGAGATATCTTAAAAAATGTTGTTCATATATAGCTGAACAATGTTTCCATGCTATGAGACCCACTCCCAATATGGATAGAAAATTTCTTTCATAAACACCATTTTGAGTTTCAAGTGAATCACTTCAGTAAGTCAGTTTAGATTTGTCACCAAGACACCTTTATGACAACCTATAGTGCTATAATTTTGCAGGTAGTATTAAAATTGCTGACTCTTACATCAATGCTAGCACTAAAACTGCTGATTCTTACATCAAATGCACTCAAATTACATTTCCACTGTGATCACAGTGACTAGCCATGAGACCCCCTACCTAATACTGGGGAGGAATTTTTAAAATTATAATTTTACCTCTACAGTAATTCAACCACCTGAGTACAAGAGTTCTATAGTAACTGACTGGTTTTACCAGAAATATTAATGGTATTTGTTCTACACAATGAATCCTTGCCTTGACTACTTAATAATAAAATGCTTATTTTTCTTTGTGCGTACTGTACGTATCCTGACAAGTTATTATCACTTATACAATCCATGAATTCTAGCTCATTATCAACGACTATTAATCCATCAAAATTTAAATGCATTACTTTCAATCTGACATTACCATCTAACAATCCTGCCCTCTCTGCAGTGCTAGCAGGGCTGCTCCATCCTCTAGCCACATGTAGCATCTTGAGTCTTTTATGGTCTGACAGCATCCTTTACTTTTCTCCCTCTCATCCTTAGATTTGTCACATTTGATGAATATCCCACTGAATTCCACCTTGCCTCTAAGTTTCTTAGCTTTTCTAAGTATTTCCTGGCTTGATGATTCCAAATCAAATGTAACCATAATTGGTTAGCCCCTTCTGTCTTCTTTCCTTTATCATGGAAATCACATCAGGAATCCTCTAACCCCTAGCAATCTTTAAACAGACATTTCCTACTTCTTTACTCTCTTTTCCCTAGCATAACTTCAATAATATGGAAAACAGTGAGCAAGTGCATAAAAAAATCATAAGAAGGGGTTGCAGTGTGGATAAAAATCTGAGGAAATGTTAATATGACAGTAAGAAGAATCACTGTTAAAGGTCATATTTCCTTGCAGCTGAATATGTGAAAATCTGATATTTTTCTCATTGAAGCTTTTAAAAACATTATCCAGCAATCTGAACAAACTGGAAAAGTTGGCTATTTATACCAAGATTATCAAATGATTTCCTCGGAAGTCATGAATATGAGAGTAGCACTAGTAAAGGAAGGAATCCTCTACAGTCATTGATGGAATTCATGAGTCTCTCAACCTGTGACAGGGTTTACTTACTCTTAACTGGCATAATAATCACCTTTGTGCAAATTCCTTTTCATGTGATTGTTCTTCAGGTCTGGCTTTCAAAATCTGTATAACCCCTTGAAGATGTGCTATTTGTGCTGTCTTTATCTTATCTCTCCGTTGTAAAGCTCTTAACTTCTTTTGGAGATTATGAATCTGTCAATATAAATGCATATCTTAAAAAGGGTGATATGGTGACCAACAATACTACATCTCCTATATGCAAGTGAAGAATTTCTGTATTCTGACAATGTTTTAGCAACATATAAAAAGTCAAATTTACCAAACATATCAAATCAACATGTAAGATAGGCAGATAAGTAAATGAAAATATTTTACCTCCTTTTCCTTTACTTGAAGGATATCAACAGTTTTTCTTGATGTCTCTTTATAAAAGCTGTCAGCTGCCATCTGAGCAGCTGTATGAGATTCTAATGAGTTTTGAGGAGCAGACTCCTCTAACAGTGGGGGGTCATCAGGCACTGCATTATCACCAGATAATAAACAGTTACTACCAGATAATGGAGTAAAAGATGTCTTTTTACTATCTTGTTTTGTTGGTTCAATCATAACCACGTATCTGAAGATGTTAGCCTTTTGCTTCTTTTTCTGGAATTGAGATAAAATGGTCTACATAGTCTGTAACATATATTCCTAATATGGTAAGAATGAAATGTTATTATTTGCTTAGCTTCTTCCTGCTATAAAGAGAATCAACATTTAAAACCTAAAACTGAGAAAAATCTGCAGAGTTCATCCTGCTCTAAATGCTGAAAAGAATGCAAGATACAGAAAGAATTATTAAAGACTGTTTTTTCCAAATGCACTAACCTAACAATACTTTTTATCTTGTGTTTGTTTTCACTGTTATGTGGTTAGTTAATAGTTGCATGTTGTTCTGGTATGAAATGAAAGTTACAATGCACTACTGCACTGTCCTTGTCTGCAGTTATGCTGTGAATCAAGTTTCATCTTCGACAAGGATGTATCATTGGAGTACAATCTTACTGAAGAACGTCTCACTCTCTGCTCGACTGTAGCACACCTTGAGACAGCAGGAATCCCTGGTTCTGTGGTTATATAAGGTTAGTGTTACAATTACAACTACTGCTAATAATAATATCATGCAAGAGGGAGAAGGTCATACATGGGAGAGAATGACCTTGAGTGCTGTGGTATAGGTTCTCACTCTGCAACCATGACAGAACTGAGCTGAAAGTGGTCTGACATAAACTGCCTCAAGCTAACTTTCAAACTTGACCCTCTTGCCCTTCGCTGTAAAGTCGGTTCACTTTATCTCTTTTAAAGGTATTACTTTGGTTTTTCCTTCCGACAGCAAGCTGCTTGCATGCCCCACAACTAGGTAGACCACACAATACTCAGCAAGCTGATGCATCACATGATTGCAGTGTGGCCACTGGCAATTCAAGGTGGGGCCATTTTGATAACTGTTCCTTCCCCTACACCTCGAAGCTTTGGAACTCTGCTTTCTCATGTCCTTCTTAACAACTATGACCTGGCACATTTTAAAAGACAGGTTTCTCATTTCCTCCAAAATTTGTAAATACTTTCCCTTAATTTTTCTTTTTCCTGCTCCTAACTCTCTCCATATTTCAATTAAGGCTTGGCCTTGATGTGGTCTACATCCACAACTGGAGAGAAAAAGAAAAAAAAAATTATTTGCTGTGCTGTTAATGGACTGAGCTAGGGCATATGAAGCAGCCAGGGAAAACCACAGAAAGGTTTACAGGAACTATCTGTAATGTATGGGGAGGGAGATTTACTTGTGGGGTCCTATCTCTTACACATTCTTTAAGCATTTATGGATCTGTAGAAGGCATACGACAGAGATGATAGAGATGCTCTGTGGAAGGTATTAAGAATATGTGGTGTGGGAGGCAAGTTATTAGAAGCAGTGAAAAGTTTTTATCGAGGATGTAAGGCATGTGTACGTGCAGTAAGAGAGGAAAGTGATTGGTCCTCAGTGAATGTTGGTTTGCGGCAAGGGTGCATGAAGTCTCCATGGTTGTTTAATTTGTTTATGGATGGGGTTGTTAGGGAGGTGAATGCAAGAGGGGCAAGTATGCAGTCTGTTGGAGATGAGAGAGCTTGGGAAGTGAGTCAGTTGTTGTTGTTCACTGATAATACAGTGCTGGTGGCTGATTCAGGTGAGAAACTGCAGAAGCTGGTGACTGAGTTTGGTAAAGTATGTGAAAGAAGAAAGCTGAGAGTAAATGTGAATAAGAGCAAGGTTATCAGGTACAGCAGGGTTGAGGGGCAAGTCAATTGGGAGGTAAGTTTGAATGGAGAAAAAGTGGAGGAAGTGAAGTGTTTTAGATATCTGGGAGTGGATCTGGCAGCGGAAGTGAATCATAGGGGAGGGGAGGGGGCAAAATTTCTGGGAGCATTGAAGAATGTGTGGAAGTCGAGAACTTTATCTTGGAAAGCAAAAATGGGTATGTTTGAAGGAATAGTGGTTCCAACAATGATATATGGTTGCGATGCATGGGCTATAGATAGAGTTGTGTGGAGGAGGGTGGATGTGCTGGAAATGAGGTTTTGAGGACAATATGTGGTATGACATGGTTTGATCAAGTAAATAATGAAAGGGTAAGAGAGATGTGTGGTAATAAAAAGAGTGTGGTTGAAAGAGCAGAAGAGGGTGTTTTGAAATGATTTGGTCACATGGAGAGAATGAGTGAGGAAAGATTGACCAAGAGGATATATGTGTCAGAGGTGGAGGGAACGAGGAGAAGTGGGAGACCAAATTGGAGGAGGAAAGATGGAGTGAAAAAGATTTTGAGTGATCGGGGCCTGAACATGCAGGAGGGTGAAAGGCGTGCAAGGAATAGAGTGAATTGGAACGATGTGGTATACCGGGGTTGACGTGCTGTCAATGGATTGAACCAGGGCATGTGAAGCGTCTGGGGTAAACTATGGAAAGTTCTGTGGGGCCTGGATGTGGAAAGATAGCTGTGGTTTCGGTGCATTATACATGACAGCTAGAGACTGAGTGTGAACAAATGTGGCCTTTGTTGTCTTTTCCTAGCGCTACCTCGTGCACATGCGGGGGGAGGGGGTTGTTATTTCATGTGTGGCGGGGTGGCGACAGGAATGAATAAGGGCAGACAGTGTGAATTATGTACATGTGTATATATGTATATGTCTGTGTGTGTATATATATATATATATATATATATATATATATATGTATAAGTTGAGATGTATAGGTATGCATATGTGCGTGTGGACGTGTATGTATATACATGTGTATGTGGGTGGGTTGGGCATTCTTTCGTCTGTTTCCTTGCGCTACCTCACTAAAGCGGGAGACAGCGACAAAGTATAATAAATATATAAAATATAAACCTTTGACTGGCGTTGCTGACATTGAGGAGTCCTGAATTGTTACTGTTTCATTTTGAGTTTTCATTTGTAGTTCATGTTTTCCTAATCCAACTCCCTATTTCCTATTTTAGCTCATGCATTAACAAGTAAATGTCTAATAATGGTATAACTTCAACATAATTTCCAGAGCACAGTTTAGCATATTTTCCTTAAAGTACTCAAAATACTTGATACCAGGCTACTGGTACTGATACTTTCATGGCTGGTACTGGGAATATAGGTACTTTGGTAATGATACTACCACCACTACTTGGAACCACTCATTCTTCTCTATACCTGCTCAACACACATGCCTTAATCTCTTGATAAAAACTCCTCTGCTTCTATCAGTTTTCCTCCCATGCCATGTCATCATAATACCTTTCAAAACCATTAATGTTAAACTGTCAGAGGCATTCCCCAGATCCATATAAATCCTTCCGTCTACTTATTTCTCACATATCTGAACCACATATACTTTAACACTTCTCAACCAAACTGTCCCTCCCTTGTCTGATGTTCAGGGCATGCCTTTATCCTAACAATCACCACTCTTCCATAAAACCTACCATTACATGCAACAAACTTATACCTTGGTAATTCAAACACTTACCTTTGTCCACTTGTCTACACAGTGACACTATACATGCATTCTGTCAATCCTCAGGCATCTTATCACAATCCATACATACAGTGAAAATCCTAATTAACCAATCAACAACACAATCACTCCTTTTCTTTAAGAAATTAACTGCAATAGCATCCACTCCAGCTACCTTGCCACACTTTATCTTAATGCAAGTCTTTCACCCAACCACTTGCCATGACCCTCTCACTTCACATACCTCCCTGTCCCAAGCACCTTCCACCTGTCATCATTTCATGAAACAAATTCAGCAAGCCTTCAAAGCTTACTCCATCTCCTCTTTACCTCATCACTACCTGTCACTACTTCCCCATTTGCCCCTTTCACTGATGTTCCCATTTGTTCTCTTGCATTTCTCACACTGAACCTCCTTCCATAACATCATACTCTCCCTGAAGTTTGCTGTTACTCTCCCATCCCAACTCTCACTTGCTCTCTTTTTCCGCCCCTGCACTTTCCTTTTGACCTCATGCTGCTTTCTCTTATACATCTCCTAACCATTCACATTCCTTTGAACTGCCCCTACACCTCTCTTTTCTCTTTCACTAGAAAATTTTACTTCAACATCCCACCACTTACTACCCTTTCTCATCTTGCACATGCTAGTACTGCTCTTCTACATACTTTCCAATCCTCACTCACTCCCCTAACTTCATTTACTCTCACCTTTTGCCATTCAATGCTCAATTTCCCCTAGTATTTCTCTGCAGAAGTCTCTTTTCCAAGCTCACTTACTTCCACTACCCTCTTCTTGCCCATATCATTTCCTCTTTTCCAAAAACCTCAACAAATCTTCACCTTAGCCTTCACCAAGTAATGATCAGGTTTCCCACCAGCTGCCTCCTCAGCCTTTCCCTTGCTATCTATCTATATATCTCATGCCTGTTCTCTCTGAAAACTCCCATCAAGGGGGTGCCCATGGCAAAAGAGTCCACTTATCCCTATCCTTACACATCTCCCTCAAACACATGATTCCATGCATATCAGTTGGTATGTAATCCAATATTGCCTGCTGACCATCTTTCCTGCTCACTCACGTATACTTATGTCATCTCTACATCTATTCTTCCAACCAATCCATGTCCCTTCTCCATACCAGTTTACATTCATCTTACTTGAATAATATCCATCTGTTAACTCTGTTTCCTATCAAATAGGAAGGACCAAAAGCAAGCAGCAATGCAACTTTCGTGAGAATCAATTTTGCAGAATTGAAGTACCCAAACCCAATTCTGCAAGATGACATGGGCAAAGATACTGAATTCCTAGAGAAGGCTCAGTGCCATACTATCTTCAGGTACAATTTTGTTGATAATCTATTCACATTCATCAAAGCTATGTGAAATAAGTTTTAATGGGAAAAGTGGCAGAGAATGTGAATATCTTTTTTTCTGAGGTATAAACATGAATATAAAAAGACAAAAATGGCTATGTAAATGTATTTCAACAAATGTTCTATTGTGTTGCCACTGTGGTATATGAATATCTTTAAACAGCTACCGAACTTAAATTGTATGAAATTTTGATACTAGAATTTGATAGATTTTGAGATACTGACTATGTGAAATGAAATATGTATTCTTAAGATGTCTGATTTAAAAACTTTCAAATACTTACCATTCTTTTCTTCTGTTGTAGTTTCTTTATCTTCTTCAGCAGCATCAGAAACTGTTGGTATTATAATTGAAACATTACTTTGAGGTGATGTATACTGATATATGTATGAGTAAACTTGTAGGAAAAATAAACACAGAAGCTTCAACCTTCCAACTGTATTTCAAGCCCTCTTCAAGGTTACAGAATCAACATGAATAAAAGAATATATACAAAACCAGACTTCAAAACAGCTGAGGAAACAGGGAACAGCGATCTTAGAAGCATGGAAAGGTTGATTTTGCCTCATTCTAACAGATTTCATTAAGATATGTAATTTATACATTCCTTCATTTATGTTTATGGAAATGTTAAACTTTGATGAGAGAGGATTCAACATTAAGCCTTTCTATTAAGACACACAAACGTAAAAAAAATCTTACTACCCCTAATTCAGTGGATGTAAATAATCTATATGTTTGAATATTACCTTTGATTTCGAGGCAGTCTATACAGAATATTTATGCTGTTGAATCCTCTCACTTAAAAGTTTACCCTTTCTTTTTTCTTTTTCAAACTATTCGCCATTTCCCACGTTAGCAAGGTAGCGGTAAGAATAGAGGACTGGGCCTCTGAGGGAATATCCTCACCTGGCCCCCTTCTCTGTTCCTTCTTTTGGAAAATTAAAAAAAAAACAAGAGGGGAGGATTTCCAGCCCCCCGCTCCCCCCCCCCCCCCTTTTAGTCGCCTTCTACGACACGCAGGGAATACGTGGGAAGTATTCTTTCTCCCCTATCCCCAGGGAATAAAAGTTTACCCATTTGGCCGATATACGCCTTATTATAGACTTTACATTTAAGACAGTAGACATCTGATTTTCAATTAGATGATAGGCTGTTCTTTAACAAGCAATTTTGTATGGTGTTCTCATATTTGAAAACAATGTCAAGCTATTTCAAAATACTAGTAAGAGGAGATAATTTCATATGATAAAGTAGAACCAATATTCTTATAGTTGAATTTTTCTTCCTTTTGCTTTTTGCATGCATCTGTTAATCTTCTCAGGATATTCAAAAGATTTTTGCGGTACAAATACAATCAATTTCTTCATTTAAGAATTCAGGGTCACAAATTCTTAAGGACCTAAGAAGCATACCTGTAATAGTAGAAATTATGACAGAATCATGAGAGTTCAAAAAATGAAGAATAAATGCATCAACTAGGGTATGTTTCTTATAAACTTTGAACCTAAAACGCCTATTTGATCTTATCAAAGTGTCTAAAAAGGGTAATGGAAGAGAAAGTCAGTAATTCACTGCACTTTTTAGACACTTTGATAGTAAGATCACATAGGGGTTTTAGGTTCAAAGTTTATAGGAAACCTACCCAAGTTGATGTATTTATTCATCACTTCTTGAGCCATTACGTTCTAGTCAGAGTTTCTACTTTCACAGGTAAGTTTCTTAGGGTCTTAAGTATTTGTGACTCTGAATTCTTAAATGAATAAAGTGATCACATTTATGATATTGCACAAAAACTTAGTTATCCTGAGGTTATTGACAAATGTATACAAAATGCAACGAACACCTACTATTGTAATGAGAAGGAAGACAAATTCAACAAAAAGTATTATGATTCTACCCTATCATAGGGACTTCTCTTCTCCTGCTAATATTTTGAAATAACTTAATGTTAATTTCATTCTAAAATGAAAACACCATATGGAACTGACATCTAATGAAAAATCAGGTGTCTACTCTCTTTTGTGTAAAGTATGTAATAAGATCTATATTGTCCAAATGGGTATATCTTTAAAGGAGAGGATTCAACAGCATAAATATTCTGTAAAGAGAGCTTTGGAATCAAAGGCGATATTCAAACATATAGAAGATTATCCACATATATTGAATCAGGGGGAGTCAAAAAAATTTTACCCTTGTGTGTCACTTATAGAAAGGCTTGTTGATGAATCCTCTCTTATCAAAGGTAATTACACTATAAACATGAATGAAATCCCAGCTGATAAGAAGTAAAATTAAGAAAGCAGTAGCCAGGTAGAGGGATGACACACCTTTCCATTTTTCTCACATCAAATGGTCTTTGTTTCTTCAATTGTGGTAAAGTTTGATTTTGCTCATATTCTCTTTTTCTTGCAGACTCTGTAACCTTGAAAATGGCTTGAAATACTGGTAGAAAGCTTGAAGCTTCTGTGTTTATTTTTCCAGCGAGTTTACTCATATCAGTGCTTCACAAGTGTATGCAATCTACTATAAGTAATACAGATATGTAAAAGTACAAAGAAAATGAGCTTACGTACCTATGCATTAAATGTAATCTTTATGATGACAGCATTTATACACCTCTCTAATTTTGCCACCAGTCATGCATACTTTCAAGCATCTACCTGTCTGGTGCATGTTCTAAATCACTTTTAAATCTGTTTTACATGTCAATCATTCTGTTATTATGGCAAATGATCTAACATACTTTTTACTTGCTATTTCATCATTTTCTTCCAGATTGTGTTTGTCTTAAGTTTCAACAACCTGTTCTTTGTTTGCAGTGTAAAAACCAATTAGGATTTGAAATTATAGTCATACAAGTATTATTCTTAACATTCTTTTCTCTCCTCTATGGTCTGTTATGCAAGCATCAGATACATTTTCTATGCATATAAGTCAGGACCTTCCAACCCTAGTATTCCAAATGAGGAAGTTTTGATTTCCCACAAATTTGTGAGGATAATGAGGCTACATGGGAGGCATCATGGAAAGACGACTCATTTGTGGGAATATTCCGGCAATTACCAGATAATCCCATTTTTCCCTAAAAAATATATTACAAAATAATTGACTTAATCATATTAAATTATCTTGAATTGGTGGCACAGAATCTTTAAATGTTGCAAATCCTCACAAGAAGTGATATTTGGGCTGACTTAAACAGCATGCTGTGGATGTGAAAATCCACTAAGGACAAGTTCTGGTCCTGAATACTGAGAGCAAAGGGCATTAGTCAGCTTTTGATTCTTGACTGAGGAACTCACTGGCTATCATGAGATTTGTGTGCATTAACAATGAGTGCAGATAAAAAGGCAGCATACTGTCAGAGGTATCACCCAGTCTGAGAGCTTGATCAGATATTTAAAGGTATGTAATAATACCAGAGTAGAGGTTTATTATCAATGAAAACATAGCATAGCAGAACAGCTGCTCAAAGTTAGAGTCTACCATACAGTGTCTAACTTATGGCTGCCATGGTCCATAGCAAACTTTAAAACATTTTCATCCTGTCTAATGCTAAAATTTTTTATAAAGCATAAGGAAACTCTCACGTAGTAAGAAGGTTACACAAAGTAATTACCATACAGCAATACTCTCTTCAGAGAATTATCACCACATCAATTTACTTGACATAAATGATGATGATGGCTATAATAATCTAATATTACAATGAACTTTTAAATGAAAAATCCTCAACTGGCCCCTTCTCAGGGTGTAGCTTGGTTGCTGCCTCATAAGATATTCATGATTTCATTACGATCTGAACAATGTTAAGACACAAATAAATCTTTTGACTTAATTCATGCTTTACTATAAGTGTGAGGTGTCACATCTTCTTGAAGTTCTCATTTAGTCAACTTGAGTAAATTAATGCTCCTTTTTGAATCTGGCAAATATTTAGCACATTCTGGTCATGCAAGCTTCCATAGTTATTACAGCTTTAATTTTTAGATATTCTCATATTTTGCATGATAGTCATATTTCTCCTGCAGGATGGCTGAAACCTGTACTGGGAGATGACACCAAGGCTCACTCCAAATCCTATAAAATCCTTGGTTGGTCACTATAATAGCAGAAGCATAAGGAATATTTGAGTGCTAGTAGTAGCACGTATCAACCTTCTATCACTGATTAGTGCAGCCAGTAGCACAAAATCCTACTAGAGATGCTAAACTAGAAATGGCTGTTTATATTTCAGAACACTCATCTACCCTCTTGGCAGATCACCTAGGAAAGTTACTACCACAATTAGACAAAAAATGAACTTGCCTCCAAACTTGAAAATGCACACAACAAAATATGATCGGTTACAGAGAAATAAGATTGCTCCATGTTTTGCAAAACATCTTTAAAATGATAGAGGAGACCACCAGTATAACTTCATAGTAAATGAAAGTACTAATGAAGCAAAGGTCTCTTATTAAGCTCTTGTGTCCATTATCACAGAAAAACCAAAAGATTAACAGTAAACAAATTTCATCATCTAGTTCTACTACAAGAATGCATGGCAGACATGCTTTAAAGAACTGTGAGAAACTGCATGCAAGATGGTTGCTTGAAAATTGAAAACCAATTGGAATACATTAAGATGGAGCAAACTCAATGATAGGTCATAACCATTCCCAAGTGACTCCTGAAAAACGATAAACCAGCCATATATTTGTTTAGGTGCATCAACCATTCCTTGCACCTAGCAGCCATTGAATCTTCTGATGCCTTTCTTTGTCTGTTCCTGGTGCTACCTCACTAACATGGGAAACAGCAAAAGAATACTTCCCATGTATTCCCTACGTATTGTAGAAGGTGACTAAAAGGGGAGGGAGAGGGGGGGGGGGTTGGAAGTCCTCCCCTTCCATTTTTAATTTTCTAAGAGCAGGAACAGAGAAAGGGGCCAAGTGATGATAGTCCTTCTAGGGCTCAGTCCTCTGTTCTTAACGCGACCTCACTAATGCGGGAAATGGCAAATATGTAGAAAAAAATATCATTCATCTATCATACTTAATCACTGCATAATTACTTTGTATTTGTGGTTGCTAAGCCGCCAGTGATTATTCTTTGTGCTCTATTTTGTGTGGCTTGCAGTTTTGTTATATTCAATTTAGAGATAGTAGAAGACTAGGAATGTGAGGCACAGTTTAGAGTCGAGAGGAATGACTGTTTGTAAAGGATGCTGTGGGATTCTTTTTATTGTCTAAACCTGATGCCAGTTAGTATTCTGAGGGTATTTAGCTTTTGTATTGGTGTTATTGATGTGGGAGTGAATGTCATGTATGTCAGATGTAAGGCCTAAAACTGTTGGAGTTTTGTTTGGTGGGAGTGCTTGTATATGCAAAGTGACAGGAGGGTGTGAGCTGGATTCATGGGTTAAAAGATTGACTGAAGACTTCTGTGGAGATGCAGACATTCTGTTCTTGGTGAGCCAATATTCCAACTGTGAAACATAGTGTTGCATCTTTGCTGATGCTCTTTTGGTATCAGGGTGCTGCGATGTGACTGCAAGGTCATCACCAAATGAAAGGACCTTCGTGAAGTGGTCTGCTGGAGGTAATGGGAGGCTATGAAGGAAGATAATGAAGAAGATTAGATTAGGAGCTGCTACTTTAGGAACACTAGGGTAGAATTTGAAAGCTTTAGAGGTGAAGACACTGTGAGTGACTCCAGCAGCAAGAAAGACATGTAGAGATGGAGTGAAGAAGGCTTTTGGGTATCAGGGCATACAAAAAGCACTCATGAAGGTAAGATAGGTGCAATGGATAGAATGAGTTGGATTGATTTGGAAAATATAGGGCAATGTGTTGTCAATGAGCAGAACCAAGGCAAACAAAGTAGAGAAGATAAACCAATGGTCTTTGTGGCTTGGTTGTGGATAGTGGGTTTGGGTTTTAGTGTATCATAATGACTGACAGACAGAAAATGCATGTGTGCAAATGGGGACATTGTCTTTCTTATCCCACTGCTACCCAGTTAAGGTGGGAAAGGAAATCAAAAACAAAATATACAATACTTCTGAACACTTACATGCAAGCCCCTTCCATACTTTCTCAAATAATGTTATGGTAAACTTTTTGAGAAAAACATACCTCCTTTTCATTTTCCTTGAGGATGTGAGTAGTTTTATTTGAGTGCCTAAGGCATAAATCACCTGAAGTATGATGCTCTAATGACGATATCCCAAATTCTAAATTTGGTGGGCTATCTGGAGTCAACTTCTTATGAAGTGTCCAGTCTGAGGACTCATGTTTCTGGAAGATAAAAAAGAAATTTATATCTAATTGAAAATGTTACTCTATCAAGCAAATTTCATTTTATGAGACATGAAAATTCAAACTAAAATATATAGATTTTACCATCTTTTAATAAAAGTACAAAATATCAGGGATAATCTCTACATCACATCTTAACATTTTCCATTTCAATATATATTTTCCTAGTGACCAACAATACTTTGCCATAAAACTGATCTATGATTCCAAAGGATGAAGAGAATGGCATGAGTTTTTGTTCATGAACACTCTTGCCATAGAATTAAGTTTCATCGGCATTCCCAAGGAGAGTGAATTCTTCAGGAAAATATGAAAATGGTAACTGGCCCTCTTTTACAACATTATTTCAATATCTGGCATTATAATTTCCTACGGTTTGATGCCAGCAAAATGGTATCAACTGTCTCAAGTATAACAAATTCTTGCACCTTAAACTCATAGTGATGGACAAACTGGAAAAACATACAAAAGAAAAGAGGGGAAGACTGGACTTAAGGGGTACTAAGTAGGTCCAGATTGCCAATTCATGAGCACTTTTCGAAAACATCTTACGTCATCATTATGATGCACATTATCATTTATGAATCATAATACATAACACCCACTTGCATGACATACTTTTTATCATAACATCCATAACTTACCCAAAAATTATAGGGCCAGATTCAAAAGAACTATAAAGGCAGCCTTAGGTGCACTGTCAACTCATCAAAAACCCAATACAGCCAACAACTCCAACCAAATCAACTATTGCATGTTCTATCAATGACATACACAACCCTGGAACCACACTCTCCTAAGAAATCAAGGTCCAATTAACAGTCAGACCCTGCTGTGGTCACAACCCACTCTACAACCAGTACTAGCAAAAGCTTCCACTGCATCAAAGCCCACTATGTTTGCAATGTCATTCTAGCCCCAACAACGCAGCTCCCGAGATTAACTGGTAAATGTTATCAGATACCTGAGGTCCATTGGCTTCCAAATAATAATGCTGATCCTACTAAAAACAACAACAATCAGTCCTATGAGGACAACAAGAACAACTGATCATAAAATAATCTGGGTATCTTTAAAAAAAAATCACTATATTTCTTATTGAACACGAGACTGTCATAAAGGAAATCCCTTACCTGTATTTCTTTTTTACATATTAATTCTGTCTCTTTAGCTTTCTGGCAGTAATAATGATCTGAATAAAAAGGATCCACTAGTGGAGCTGGAAGACATTTCTGTGAGTGGGAAGGGTCCTCAGATAATACAGGTTCTTCTAGCTTGGAAGGTTCCTCATATTGTAATGGTTCATTTTTCAATGCAGAGGAGACTTTTGGATTTTCCATCTGCACTAGAAACTGTTCCTGAAATTGTAAAGCAATCTTTAAACTCTTAAAAAAAATTTTTTTGCTGAAAATGTTTTACTGGATAAGATCCATAAAGTTCCATTTCTAAACAATACTTGTACACAAACACAGTTAATGAAACAATGGCTGTAGTTAACCTTTCAGTACAGGAATTAGACCCAAAGCAGATGTATGCCAATTACATCCAAGGGAAAACTCCTACATTAGCAAAATTGTAGACCATGTAATCAGACACTAGTGTAGACCTATATAAACACTAGTAATCCAGAATACATTTCATACTGTATGAACAATCAACCAACTCAAGTACATCCTTTTCTTACCATACCTGTTCAAGTCACTTTTGTATTTGAAATGTCCTGGAAAAAAAACAAACTCAATCAATTATACAGAATGGATATTATTCATCTCTCATATATCTGTGGAGACATTATCTATAACTATGCAGAAAGCAATCTATCAGAAGGGAACTAAATTATTTATTGCATCATAAACTGATAATCTATTCAACAATTTAATAAAAAAGGCCCAATTTTGGAGCATTATATCCCGGTAGTCATAATGTAGGTTTTGAAGATTAACACCTTTTCTCTCCATGGAAGTGCTCCACATACATGAAATACTCCTCAAGAAATATAAGGCCAGGATCATTCCTATACTTATAAAACTGAAGACAAAGCTCTCTTTTATTCAACCTTTTTGTCAATCCTCAGATCTTCAAAGTCTTTATTTGACTAACAGGTTCACTCTTAACCAATCAATTACCCCCAATAGGTTGTCACCATCAACCAACCTGCTCCCACTCAACCAAAGCTGACAATTCACGGATGGCAGTGCCAACCCAAGTTGGTAACAAAAGAAACACAGAATAGATTTTTCAAAAGAGGAGGGGAGTGCTGGGCAGGTCAAGAAAAACAAGAAAAACTGAATCCAAGAAAGCTCCTTTGTGAGTTTTTTCAATCTTTAAACCTGAATTTTTCTCTTCTACATACCTCTGTATGAAAGCTGAGGGGAGTGATGGGCAGGTCAAGAAAAGCAAGAAAAATCTATTCCAAGAAACCTCCTCATTGAGAATTCTTTTAGATTTTCAAAACCTACATTTCTCTCCATTGCATACCTCTGCATGAAAGCATACCAACATAAAGGCAGAGGGTTAGAGAAAAGCTTTTAAATCAGACAAAGAACAATAAATCCAGCACCTTTACTGCTGAATCAGAGATGCACTGAAATCCAAATCTCTGGGAGGAATCTCCAGTGCCACAGTTTAATCCACATCCCAACTAGGATACTGTCTTACAAAGAAGGAAGAAGATGCCCCTTTCTTGCCTTCCCCTAACATAAGCTTTCTGAGGAAGGATTAGGCAAAAGCTACCTTCCTTACATCACATATTCTTGTATAAATCCCAGGCTGAGCCAGCATGACTAATTTCTTGATTCACTTAGAGGTATCTCAGCAAAAGGGGATTCAAGGTTACAAGGTGCATAAAAAAATGATTCCCTACATAATCTCCAATGAAATCCTAGAGATCTCTAAGGGATTTAACTGTGAAAGGAAGACAAACTCTTGATGAAAAATTTCCAAGAGTGGCTGATAATGGGAATATTCATAAATGTAATGATTTCAGTCTTAGGCAAAAAACTGGGGTCTGGGTTTATATTGATCTATAAAAGCTCATGCACTGAAGTTAACCACTTATGGAGACTCTTTTGCTGTGATCATGCCTTGAAGGAGTTCCCAGAGGGAATGGGCATCAGAGACATAGATAGACTGATAGATAGATGGCTAGATAAATAGACTTCATCATCAAAAACATGAAGATTCTGTGTCTGGACATAACATGAAAATCAGTAACTAACCCTAAGAAACCTAAGGCTGTAAGGAATTGTCACAAGATGACACCTGAAAGCTAAATTGCAAGAAAAAACATACAGTAAAAATTCTGACATGACTGAAAGCTCCACTTAAGCTAATGGAGAAAAGCAATGAGTCTCCCCAAAAGAAAGATGGAGAAATCTGTCCCAGGTAGGGCTTGTCAAGTCAATACCATAATCCTAAGAAACACAGTTCTTCAAGGGCATTCCTTTTAGAGGCAATAGTGTTACTAGTAATGCAATTATCAAGAAATCAGTAGATAACTCTAAACAAAAGATTTCCATAACTTCCAAGCAGTAGAAACTTCAAAAAAAGGCCTGAAGTGATCTCCAGACCAAGGTACTATCTTTTGAGTAAAAGGGTAAAAGTAATCTTTTTTGTAGTAGTTAAAATAATGCTATGGGCAAATGAATATCCAAATCAAGGCCATCTAATTAATTCTATATAGTTTTTTCATGAATGATTGCCATTTCTCACATTAGCAAGGTAGCAACAGGAAACAGACAAAAAAATGCACATCCGCTTACATACACATATATACATATATGCACAAACATGTAAACAGTATACATAGTATACATACACATATATACACATGTGCATATTCATACATGCTCACTGTCATCTATTCCCAATGCCAACCTCCCAAAAAAGGAAACAGCACAAATGCATCAAAGAAAAGAAAAAAAAATAATGACATACATTCTCTTCTCCTCCCCCACATCAATCACTGTCCCCTACATAACTGAGGAAGAACTAGGAAACAGGTGAATAAAGGCCACATCCATTCACATCCACTCATTAGTCATCATATGTTATGTACCAAAATAGCAGCTCCCTATCCACACCTCGGCCCCACAGACCTTTCCATGGTTTACCCCAGATGTTTTACATGCCCTGGTTCAGTCCATTGCCAGTACATTAACCCCAGTATACCACATTGTTCCAATCAACTATCCCTTCCAAGCATTTCACCCTCCTGCATGTTCAGGCCCAGATTGCTAGAAATTTTTTTCATTCCATCCTTCCGTCTCCATTCTGGTCTTTCACTATCCTTGTTCTCTCCACTTCTGACAAGTATATCCTCTTTGTCAACCTTTCCTCACTCATTCTCTTCATGTGTCCAAACCATTTCAACACACCTGTTCTCTCAACCATACTCATTTTATTAACACACATCTCTCTCACCCTTTCATTACTTAATCGATCGAACTACCTCATATCACATACTGTCCTCAAACATTTCATTTCCAACACATCCACCTTCCTTCACACAAGCCTATCTATAGTCTATGCCTCACAAACGTATAATACTGCTGGAACTACTGTTTCTTCAAATGTTCCCATTTCTGCCCTCCCGAATTAATACTCTTTTTCCTCACATTCTTCAGTGCTCTCAAAACCTATGCCCCCTCCCCCACCCTAAGACTCATTTCCACTTCCATGGTTCCATTTGCTGTTGTGTCCACTCCCAGATATCTTAAACACTTTACTTCCAGTTTTTTCCATTCAAACTTACATCCCAACTAACTTGTCCCTCAACCCTGTTAAACCCGATAACCTTGCTTTTATTTGCATTCACTCTTAACTTTCTCCTTTCACACACTCTTCTTAACTCAGTCATTAACTTCTGCAGTTTCTCACTCAAATCAACCACCAGTGTAGTGTAATCAGCAAACAACGACTGACACTTCCTAGGCCATCTCATCCCCACAGACTACATACTTGCCTCTCTCTCCAAAAATCTTGCATTTACCTCTCTTAAACGAATTAAACAATCATAGTGACATCACACACCCCTGCTGCAGAGAAATCTTCACTTGGAACCATTCACTCTCCTCTCTTTCTACTTGCACACATGCTTTACACCCTTGATAAAACTTCTCTGCTTCAAGCACCTCACCTCCCACACCATATGCTCTTAATGTCTTCCACTAAGCATCTCCATCAGCCCTGTCATATGCCTTCCTCAGATCCAAAAATGCAACATACAAATCCATCTGTTTTTCTTGATTGTCAACTTTTTTCGAGGCCATTTGTGTCCGGTCTAAAATACTTTCCATTATCTAATAACAGACTACTACTTCAAGATTACTTTCCCTAGCAACATTAAGTAGGTAATAGGCTACCAATGACCAGGAAGGCTATACTACCTGCCTGGGTATAGGGAGGGTTAGTGACAGCTGCATGGTAAGCCAGCACTTCGGTGGTTGTCAAGTTGCTCTCCTCTGACTAGATAGCTGTCTTTTCTTTCTGCCTCACCCACACGTGGTCTACTGGCATTCTGTCCACAGACATAGAATCTCTCTTTGTCACACATAACACTTGACAAAACTAAACTCATACAGCTCATTCTTCATAACTTTATATTTTCCTGTGGTAAGCGCTATGTGCTAACCCTGGCTTTTAGCAAAAAGGTAGGAGCAGTAGACAGAAGTAGTAGGAAGAAACATTTAGGTTGGAGCATAGGCTAGATGTGGTCAGGGGGAATGCTAGGTACGAGCCTCAGCAAACACTACTCTAGACTTGCCCTCTGCCAGTGGCCTGTGAATTGTGAGGCACTAAAGGATAAGAAGTAGCACTGGAGTTCACTAGTTATGGAGACTCTATTGCTATGGCCACTCCCTGGAGGGAGTTTCAGAAAGGAACAGACATCAGAGATACAGAAATATAGGTACACAAAAGTATGTGTCTAATTTTCATTTTCCATTCTGTGACTTTCTTCTACAGATGTATTCGAATCCTTAAAGTTACCTGAATTACTTTGGGTATCTCTTCCAATTTTGTCTCTTGGACAGGAAATTCTTTAGTGCAGGAAGAAGTCCTTCTATCCATGGTTCTACCACAATCTCTAGTCCAGTTCCATCATCAGCCCAGTTTCAGTCATAAAATCTGTTTCCACCATGAGCTTGTAACTTTTGATAAGTTAGACAGGTGGCCTGAGGTATTATTGGGCAGATCTTCCTTGTGCAAATGTCACCAAACCTTAAGAGCAGTATCAGGAGGACCACCATCACCTGTTGTCATGCCCACCAGCGCCAGACATTTGGAAGCCCTTTTCAATTTCACTTGAGCATTTCAGCTCACATGTAAGGTCATTTGCTTCAGACTGCTTGAATGAATCCTTTGTTATTGCCTTTGAGTTCCCATTCTGAGAAGCATACAGCGGCAGAATGTTCCACAAGCTTCAGTCTCCATTCTGTCCTTGGGATGACTCCAGCTGACTATATATGTTTTTCATGCCTGATCACTGTTTCCCACGTTAGTGAGGTAGTGCCAGGAAACAGATCAAGAAAGACATGTCCACCATACACACACACACACACACATATTATCTATTTTATGTATCTATACTATTTTGCTTTGTCGCTGTCTCCTGCGTTAGCGAGGTAGCGCAAGGAAACAGATGAAAGAATGGCCCAACGCAACCACATACACATGTATATACATACCCATCCACACACGCAAATATACATACCTATATGTCTCAACGTATACTTATATATACACACACACAGACATATACATATATACACATGTACATAATTCATACTGTCTGCCTTTATTCATTCCCATTGCCACCTCACCACACATGGAATAACAACCCCCTCCCCCCGCATGTGCGCGAAGTAGCGTTAAGAAAAGACAACAAAGGCCACATTCGTTCACACTCAGTCTCTAGCTGTCATGTAATAATGCACCGAAACTACACCTCCCACAGAACTTTCCATGGTTTACCCCAGACGCTTCACATGCCCTGGTTCAATCCACTGACAGCACGTCAACCCCGGTATACCACATCATTCCAATTCACTCTATTCCTTGCACACCTTTCACCCTCCTGCATGTTCAGGCCCCGATCTCTCAAAATCTTTTTCACTCCATCTTTTCACCTACAATTTGGTCTCCCACTTCTCCTCGTTCCCTCCACCTCTGACACATATATCCTCTTGGTCAATCTTTCCTCACTCATTCTCTCCATGTGACCAAACCATTTCAAAACACCCTCTTCTGCTCTCTCAACCACACTCTTTATATTTCCACACAACTCTCTTACCCTTACATTACTTGCTCGATCAAACCACCTCACACCACATATTGTCCTCAAACATCTCATTTCCAACACATCCACCCTCCTCCGGGTGTGTGATGTCTCCATGGTTGTTTAATTTGTTTATGGATGGGGTTGTTAGGGAGGTGAATGCAAGAGTTTTGGAAAGAGGGGCAAGTATGCAGTCTGTTGTGGATGAGAGAGCTTGGGAAGTGAGTCAGTTGTTGTTCGCTGATGATACAGCGCTGGTGGCTGATTCATGTGAGAAACTGCAGAAGCTAGTGACTGAGTTAGGTAAAGTGTGTGAAAGAAGAAAGCTGAGAGTAAATGTCAATAAGAGCAAGGTTATTAGGTACAGTAGGGTTGAGAGTCAAGTCAATTGGGAGGTAAGTTTGAATGGAGAAAAACTGGAGGAAGTAAAGTGTTTTAGATATCTGGGAGTGGATTTGGCAGTGGATGAAACCATGGAAGCTGAAGTGAATCATAGGGTGGGGGAGGGGGTGAAAATTCTGGGAGCCTTGAAGAATGTTTGGAAGTCGAAAACATTATCTCAGAAAGCAAAAATGGGTATGTTTGAAGGAATAATGGTTCCAATAATGTTGTATGGTTGCGAGGCGTGGGCTATGGATAGAGTTGTGTGGAGGAGGGTGGATGTGTTGGAAATGAGATGTTTGAGGACAATATGTGGTGTGAGGTGGGTTTTTTTTTTTCTACTTTTACTGGAACTGTAAAGCTAATCACAAAGGCCTGGAAGTTGAGGGCAATCAGAATTACTGTCCATTTCGTAGTTGATCGTTTCATCTTGGATTTCTGATGTTGCAGGTGAGACATTTGGGGTACTTAAAGTTGAAGCCACAGGATTTACAGATGTACCTGTAGGCTTACTCCTGTGAGACACATTCTTCTTCGCTATCTTCTTAAACATTTCATTCAAGTGAAGTTGCTTCATGTGTCTAGATTTTTCCATGTAATTTTTCATGCATCAAATGAAAATTCATTACCTCTTGTTTCGTAACAAAGGTATGTTGCTCTAGCCCTCTGATTAATTCACTCATAAACTCAATTAACTTTTCAGTGGAAAGTCTTTCAGCTACATCTGTTTCATCTTCATCACTTCCTGTGTTTTTATCAGCAATCAGAACAGTGTCTATAACTTCAAGGGTCTGTAAGATAATACACAACTGGTGTTTCGTTGTCGACATTCATTCATTTGCTTAGATTTTCTTCATTAAGATTACTTGGCATATCCTTTGCAACAGTTTCTGTAACACTTTTAGCATACTTAAGCAACTCATGAACAACTTCTTTTCCTTTGATATGTCAAATCCTGCGAAATCATTGACTGACACTCATATGTCTTAGAAGCCATAGCTAGGGTTAAATCTAAGCAATAAAAGCTAAGAATCTCAGAATTGTGGGATCATCACCAACACGTGCAGTGCAAAGAATGTAAATAAGCACGCCCTACACACAACGCCATTGGTGGCCGCCTAGTAAACTAGTCTGGTGCCTGCAGTAATTTCAAGTTCCCTCATGTAATTTTGTTCAGACTAAAGGAAGTACCGAACCATCAGAACATGGACACCTCTGAAGGCCAACAAAGGAGGAGGATCAAAATAGAGAGAGATTCGGTTCAACAAAAAATGTCATAAAGTTGTAGTTGGAAGGATAGTGACATGAGGGGGAAGCCAGTATTTCCACACCAGAAAGATGGGGGTCAGAAGGAGCTAACCCCAATTTCCCAAAAAAATATCCTACAGAATCTCAAATGCTCTTGGAGAGACCTCACTGGAAAGCAAAAATCTGGTTAATATGAAGATCAATAACTACATCTTGTAATATCCTTTATGGACTCAAGACCCTTTCTTGAACTAAACCATATTCTTCATTCAAGGCCATACAATTTGTGTTTCTGTAGATAGCTCATCATAATTTGCACTCACCTTAGTCCCATTTCAAGGTCTTCCTTGAAACACTGTAGAGTTCTGAATCATAGTTTTTTCTATAAATACTTCATAATACATTCTCAATATTCATACGGAAATGAAATTAAAATGATAAATTTTCAAAATTCACATGGAAATACATTAAAAATGAATATGAAAAAATGTTTATGATGCTGTATAAATTCTTCAACTTGAACAATACAATTTACACAACACTTAAAGTACACATTACCTGCTTTTCGGGTTTTTCAGCTCCTTGAGGACAAACAATTCTTTCCTTTGACTCCAGATCAAAATCTGAAGAATCCCAGGGTTCAGATTTCACTGATATTTGCTCTTCAAGTACTGATGTTATGTTAGCCAAAGCAGAGTGACGTATGTCTGATGAGTCTTCTGGAGATGATAATCCTTTGATGACATCAGTATAAGAACTACATTCTTGTTCCTGAAATTACATAATTCATCTAAAAACCTAATGGCTTTGCCAAAATTACATCAAAATTATTTCAATGATCATAATCTATCTATCTATATCTCTATGCATGTTCCACTCTGGAACTTCCTCAAGGAGGGGGTGGCCAAAGTAATAATCTCCATGACTCGAGAACTCTTGTGCCGCTTCTTAGCCTCTAGTGCCTCATCCTTAACAAGCCACTTGCAGAGGGCATGTCTAGCACAGTGTATGCTGAGGCTCATACCTAATGTTCCTACTGACTACTTATTCCTAATGCTCATGCCTAATGTTCCTACCTACTACTTCTACCTAATGTTTCTACCTAATACTCCTACCTACTACTTCTATCGATTACTCCCACCATATTGCCAAAAGGCAGGGCTAGCACATAGCACTCCCACAGGAAAATCTAGAGTTACAACAAATGAACAGTGTGAGATAAAAGTTGTCAAGTGTTATGTGTGACAAGGAGAGACTGTATGTTTGTAAACAAAATGCCAGTAGTCCATGTGTGGGTTAGGCAGAAAGAAAAGAGAGTTCCGTGTGCAACTTGACAAACAATGAAAAGCTGGCTCACTATGCAGCTATCACTAACCTTCTCAATACCCAGGTGGATATTGCAAGGTACTATACCTCTCTGGTTATTGGCTGCCTACTAACTACTATCTACAAAGACATTTGGCTTCAATTGTTTGATTCATTCTTCATCATCTGTAGTGTGCAGGTATTCCTACAGCATTCATACTTATTCTCTTAAACCAATAATGTACTTGATGGTAGGGCAATTATATTACAAAGAAATTTGTAGGCTTTATGATGTGTAATATGCAGTCAGAGCAAAACTTTTATCTTTGTGGTCATAACATTGTCCCCTTATTCTAGTTTTAGAATACGTACTGTCTCTGAGGATAGGGGAGAAAGAATACTTCCCACGTATTCCCTGTGTGTCGTAGAAGATGACTAAAAGGGGAGGGAGCGGGGGGCTGGAAATCCTCCCCTCTCCTTTTTTTTTTTTTTTAATTTTCCAAAAGAAGGAACAGAGAAGGGGGCCAGGTGAGGATATTCCCTCAAAGGCCCAGTCCTCTGTTCTTAACGCTACCTCACTAATGCGGGAAATGGCGAATAGTTTGAAAGAAAGAAACTGTCTCTTAAAAAACTCTTAAGACCATATGGTCAAGGTACAAAGAAACATTATCATAACAAAAGCAGTAATAGTAATGATGATGATGATGATAACAACAATGATAGTAATAATAACAATGGCAACAATAATAATTACAATACTAATAATATATGGGAGCAGGGGGCTAGAAATCCCCCTCTCTCATTTTTAGTTTTCCAAAAGAAGGAACAGAGGAGGGGGCCAAGTGAGGATATTCCCTTAAAGGCTCAGTCCTCTGTTCTTAACGCTACCTCGCTAATACGGGAAAATGGCGAATAGTATGAAAAAAAAAGAAAAAAAACTAATAATATATATCATCCTTTATTTGTATGTAGCATTTATGGATCTGGAGAAGGCATATGAGAGGGTTGATAGAGATGCTTTGTGGAAGGTATTAAGAGTATATGGTGTGGGAGGTAAGCTGCTAGAAGCAGTGAAAAGTTTTTACCAAGGATGTAAGGCATGTGTACAAGTAGGAAGAGAGGAAAGTGACTGGTTCCCAGTGAATGTTGGTTTGTGCATGATGTCTCCATGTCTATTTAATTTGTTTATGGATGGGGTGGTTAGGGAGGTGAATGCAAGAGTTTTGGAAAGGGGCAAGTATGCAGTCTGTTCTGGAAGAGAGGGCTTGGGAAGAGAGTCAGTTGTTGTTCTCTGATGATACAGCACTGGTGGCTGATTCGAGTGAGAAACTGCAGAAGTTGGTGACTGACTTTCATAAAGTGTGTGAAAGAAGAAAGCTGAAAGTAAATGAGAATAAAAGCAAGGTTATAGGTTCAATAGGATTGAGGGACAAGTTAATTAGGAGGTAAGTTTGAATGGAGAGAAACTGGAGGAAGTGAAGTGTCTTAAATATCTGGGAGTGGATTTATCAGAGGAGGAACCACGGAGGAAGTGAGTCACAGGGTGAGGGAGGAGGCGAAAGTTCTGGGAGCGCTGAAGAATGTGTGGAAGGTGAGAAGGTTATCTCAGAGAGCAAAAATGTATATGTTTGAAGGAATAGCGGTTCCAACAATGTTATATGGTTGCAAGGCATGAGCTATAGATAGGGTTGAGTGGAGGAGGGTGAATGTGTTGGAAATGAGATGTTTGAGGACACTATGTGGTGTGAGGTGGTTTGATCGAGTGAGTAATGAAAGGGTAAAAGAGATGTGTGGTAATAAAAAGAGTGTGGTTGAGAGAGCAGAAGAGGGTGTGTTAAAATGGTTTGGTCACATGGAGAGAATGAGAGAGGAAAAACTGACAAAGAGGACATATACATATATGTGTCAGAGGTAGAGAGAACGAGAAGAAGTAGGAGACCAAATTGGAGGTGGAAGGATGGAGTGAAAAAGATTTTGAGCAATTGGGGCCTGAACATACAGGAGGGTGAAAGGCATGCAAGGAATAGAGTGAATTGGAACAGTGTGGTATACCAGGGTGGACATGCTGTCAATGGACTGAATCAGGGCATGTGAAGTGTCTGGGGTAAACCATGGAAAGTTTTGTGGGGCCTGGATGTGGAAAGGGAGCTGTAGTTTTGGTGCATTGCACATGACAGCTAGAGACTGAGTGTGAACAAATGTGGGCTCTGTTGTCTTTTCCTAGGGCTACCTCGCACGCATGCGGGAGGAGGGGGTTGTCATTTCATGTGTGGCGGGGTGGCGACAGGAATAAATAAAGGCAGCAAGTATGAATTATGTACATGTGTATATATGTATATGTCTGTGTATGTATATATATATATATATATATATATATTTTTTTTTTTTTTTTTTTTTTTTTTTTTTTTACTTTGTCGCTGTCTCCCGCGTTTGCGAGGTAGCGCAAGGAAACAGACAAAAGAAATGGCCCAACCCACCCCCATACACATGTATATACATACGTCCACACACGCAAATATACATACCTACACAGCTTTCCATGGTTTACCCCAGACGCTTCACATGCCCTGATTCAATCCACTGACAGCACGTCAACCCCGGTATACCACATCGATCCAATTCACTCTATTCCTTGCCCTCCTTTCACCCTCCTGCATGTTCAGGCCCCGATCACACAAAATCTTTTTCACTCCATCTTTCCACCTCCAATTTGGTCTCCCTCTTCTCCTTGCTCCCTCCACCTCCGACACATATATCCTCTTGGTCAATCTTTCCTCACTCATCCTCTCCATGTGCCAAACCACTTCAAAACACCCTCTTCTGCTCTCTCAACCACGCTCTTTTTATTTCCACACATCTCTCTTACCCTTACGTTACTCACTCAATCAAACCACCTCACACCACACATTGTCCTCAAACATCTCATTTCCAGCACATCCATCCTCCTGCGCACAACTCTATCCATAGCCCACGCCTCGCAACCATACAACATTGTTGGAACCACTATTCCTTCAAACATACCCATTTTTGCTTTCTGAGATAATGTTCTCGACTTCCACACATTCTTCAAAGCCCCCAGAATTTTCGCCCCCTCCCCCACCCTATGATCCACTTCCGCTTCCATGGTTCCATCCGCTGCCAGGTCCACTCCCAGATATCTAAAACACTTCACTTCCTCCAGTTTTTCTCCATTCAAACTCACCTCCCAATTGACTTGACCCTCAACCCTACTGTACCTAATAACCTTGCTCTTATTCACATTTACTCTTAACTTTCTTCTTCCACACACTTTACCAAACTCCGTCACCAGCTTCTGCAGTTTCTCACATGAATCAGCCACCAGCGCTGTATCATCAGCGAACAACAACTGACTCACTTCCCAAGCTCTCTCATCCCCAACAGACTTCATACTTGCCCCTCTTTCCAAAACTCTTGCATTTACCTCCCTAACAACCCCATCCATAAACAAATTAAACAACCATGGAGACATCACACACCCCTGCCGCAAACCTACATTCACTGAGAACCAATCACTTTCCTCTCTTCCTACACGTACATATATATATATGTATACGTTGAAATGTATAGGTATGTATATGTGCGTATGTGGACGTGTATGTATATACATGTGTATGTGGCTGGGTTGGGCCATTCTTTCATCTGTTTTCTTGCGCTACCTCACTAACGCAGGAGACAGTGACAAAGTATAATAAATATATAATAAAAAATATATATACATACACACACACATACATATACATATATACACATGTACATATTCATACTTGCTCGTCATCATCCATTCCCGGCATCATCCCACCCCATAGGAAACAACGTCACCATCCCATTGAACAGCGAGGTAGCACCAGAAACCAGAAGAAAGAATGGCCACATCTGCTCACACTCATTCTCTTGCAGTTATACCTAATTTCCTTTCCTGCATTAGCAAGCTGACATCATTTGTATGCATCCAATTTCTAGCCATCTAGTATAATAAACCAACATGTTAAAACCAGAGCCTAGGAGGCATAATCCATTCACACACTAAAGGGAGAGATGTAAGAGGAAACACTGGATAGCAAATATTTGGATATGTTATGAGAAACTGTTAAGGAGCAAGAGCAGAAGGTAATATAACTAGAGAGTTAAATAATTCCAAAGACAATGATGAGGTCATGAGATAAGAGAGGAACTTGGATGAATATATTCACTGATTTTATTTTATTTATTTATTTTGCTTTGTCACTGTCTCCCGCGTTTGCGAGGTAGCGCAAGGAAACAGACGAAAGAAATGGCCCAACCCACCCCCATACACAATGTATATACATACACGTCCACACACGCCAATATACATACCTATACATCTCAATGTACACATATATATACACACACAGACACATACATATATACCCATGCACACAATTCACACTGTCTGCCTTTATTCATTCCCACTGCCACCTCGCCACTGATTATCAACAAAAATCTGACTGAGTCAGAGGGATTCAGGAGGCACACACTCACAGGAAAGTAGGAGTTTCATTGAAAAGCAAGTAAGGTCTGATGGTTTTTTTCTAAATGTCCTAGAAGTTGTTCAATTAAAAGAAAGGACTAAAATGCATGCAGAATCTATTGCCAAAAGTGGGCAGGGAAGTGCAGGAGCAATACTGGGAAATGCTCGATTAGAAGAAAGAATAAAAACAATGTACAGAGTATGCTGAAAGAAGTGGGAAGGGGGGACTAGCTGGAGCAGATGATCAATAGACAGATCTTGAAGACTGGAGGGAGGAGAGGGAAGAACACAGACCCAGGGTACTACAAACAGAGGTACACAAGGAATTATGTAAAGCTGGTCAAAGAATAATATTCACAGTAAGAGATGGAGCAATCAAGGTAGTTTATGGCATAAATGATGTAAGGTCTAGAAAAGTAGAACACACAGGACCAGTGCTTGCTAGCTAAAAGAGATATTTTAGAAAAACCTTAGAGAAAATCACACAAGGAAGTTGTTAATTCAACATTATAGGATCTATCTGAAAAAGAAGGTTGTACCAAAATTGGAAAGATTAAAAAGCAAGTAGTTGATGGATGTGTAACTCTAAATCACTGATTATTATTGGTCTGGAAGATAGAGAAGAAATGGGTAGAAAAAAGAAATGCTAGATTGCTAGAGACTATGGAATTGCCACATGAAATTTCAGCAATAAACGAAAGAGGTTTTTTTTTTTTTTTTTTTTTTTTTTTTTTTTTTTTACTTTGTCGCTGTCTCCCGCGTTTGCGAGGTAGCGCAAGGAAACAGACGAAAGAAATGGCCCAACCCCCATACACACGTACATACACACGTCCACACACGCAAATATACATACCTACACAGGTATAGGTGGTTATACTTAAATTGTAGGGGGGTAGCCAATTATATGTAAATATGACACAGTCATCCATCTAGGAGGTATTTGTGTAAGCTAAGAAAACTTAAAAGGCATGGCGGAAGTTAGTGGGACATTCATCAAATGTGATAAATCACAGGAAAAGTGGGAGATATGCAAAAGAATAGTCAAAGAAAAAAAGGACAAATAAGGCAAGAGGATGGAGCAGCCCTGCCAGCATTGCACAGAGAGCATGAGTGTTAGAAGGTGGAAATGTCAGACTGCAAGTATGTTTTCAAATGATGATGGATTAATAGTTAATAGTAAAGAGCCAGAATTTTAGGATCCTATTAGGAAAAGTGCATGGAAACAAAGCTTACTAAAGAGAGATCTTATCTGTTCTGCCCAAAGGGTATATGATGGTAAGGGGGAAATAGAGGGCAAAGAAGGGGTAGGACTGGCCTTCTTGTAATACACAGCCTTAAGTTTCAAGAAATAATGGAGGAAGGCCCATTCTGACAATACATAATGGGAAGTGTAACTGTAAGGAAGAAGTGCAAAGTAGTATCAATATCATAGGAACCTACAAGTAATTGCAACAACCCAATACAAATATATAGTAATAACAATGAAGAAACAATCAGGATGATACATGAAGCAGTGAAGCACTCATATCTCAGAGATGGTAATGTACTGCCTTTCCCAACAGCAATGACCTGTCCTTTTTCAAAATGCATATTTTCCACTTCAGAAACCTATAGTACTTTTTCACATAATTTCTTCCTCTCTTCAACCTTTTTCACATTTCAGTTAAGGCCTAGTTTCAATATGAACTTTCATCTGTGACTGGAGCCTCCAACATAAAGAAAAAGTGATGGTACAACTCTTAGTGATGGCACATATCACTACTGCATCGAGTATGTTTCAGAAATTCATCATCTAACTCTAGTTTAATTGTTTTTTCATACTTGATAGCTGTTTCCTGTATTAGAGGTAGTGCCACGAACATATGAATAGAAATCATGTCCGCTCACATACATTCTCTAGCTATCATGTGTAATACAACGAAGCCACAGCTCCCCATCTGCAACCAGGTCCTATAGACCTTTCCATGGTTTATCCAGGACACTTCAAATGCTCTGGTTCAGTCCAATGACAGCACTGTCGACCCCAGCATACCACATCATTCCAATTCACTTTATCCCTTCCATGCCTTTCATCCTCCAGTATGTTCAAGCCTCAATCATTCAACAACTTTGCAACTCTATCCTTCCATCTCCAATTTGGTCTCTCTATTCTCCTTGTTCGCTCCACTTCTGACAAATATATCCTCTTTGTCAACCTTCCCTCATTCATTCTCTCCATATTTCTAAACCATTTCAGCATACCTTCTGCTCTCTCAACCACACTCTTTTTATTTCCACACATATCTCTTACCCTTTCACTTCTTACTCATTCAAACCACCTCACACCACATACCGTCCACAGGCATTTTATTTCTAACAAATCTATCCTCCTCCACATAGCCTTACCTACAGCCCATGCCTCGCATCCATATAATATTGTTGGGGCTACTTTTCCTTTAAACATACCCATTTTTGCCCTCCCAGATAACGTTTTCTCTTTCCACACATTCTTCAGCACTCCTAAAACCTTCGAACACTTCCCCCACCCTATGACTCACATTTGCTTCTATGGTTCCATTTGCAGCCATGTCCACTCCCATATATCTAAAATGCTTCATTTCCTTCAATTTTTTCCATCTATGCCCACACCCGAACTAACCTGTCTCAACCCTACTAAACTTTATAACCTTGCTTTTATTCACATTCACTTTCAACTTTCTCCTTTCACACAATCTTCCACTCATTCAACATCTTCAGTAGTTTCTCACTTGAATCTACCAACAGTGCTGTATATCAGCAAACAACTGACACTTATCAGGCCCTCTCATCCCCCACAGACTGCAAATTTGACCCTTTCTCCAAGACTCTCGCATTCACCTCCCTCACCACCTCATCAATAAATAATCTGACCGACCACGATGACATCACACCCCCAGCCCATTGACCAGCCATTCACACTCCTCTCTTCCCATTGGTACACAAGCCTTACACTTTTAATAAAATCTTCTCACTGCTTCTACCAGCTTTTCTCCTTCCATTAAGCATCTCTATCATCCCTATCATATCCCTTTTCCAGATCCATAAATGCCACATACAAATCCATCTATTTCTCTATGTATTTCTCTCAAACATTCTTTAAAGCAATCACCTGATCCACATATCCTTTATCACTTCTGAAACCACACCACTCCTCCTGTCCAATGGTCTGGAAGTGCCTTTACCCTCTCAATCAATAACCTCCCATACAACTTACCAGGTATACTCATTTACTTATACCTCTGTAGTTTGAACTATTACTTTTATCCCCTTTGCCTTTATACAGTGACACTATACATGCACTCTGCTATTCCTCAGGCACCTCACCATGATCCATACATACACTGAAAATTCTTACCAACCAATCAACAACACAGTCATCCCCTTTCTTCATAAATTAAACTACAATACCATCCACTCCAGCTGTCTTGCCACATTTCATATTAAGCAAGGCTTTCACCCCTCTCCCCTCTTCACCAAACCATTCTTCATAACCGTCTCTCTTTGCATACCATCCCGACCTAAATACCCAACATCTGCCACTCTATCATCAAACACATTTAATGGTCCTTCAAAATACTTTCTCCTCCTTACTTCATCACTACCTGTTATCACTTCCCCTTTTGCACCCTTCACTGATGTTCCCATTTGTTCCCTTGTATTTTGCACATTATTTACCTCCTTCCAAAACATTCAAATTTCCCTGTAAGTACTACTGAAATGCCTCTCTTTTCTCTTTCACTAGCAACTTTACTTGTTCATCCCTCCACTCACTACCATTTCTAATCTGCCCACCTCCAACCTTTCCCATGCCACATACATTTCTTGCACATGCCAGCACTGCTTCCCTAAATACCTCCCATTCCTCATCCACTACCCTTACTTTATTCATTCTCATCTTTTGCCATTTTACACTTAATCTCTCCTGGTGCTTCTTCACACATCTCTTTTCTAAGCTTACTTTCTCTTACCACTCCCTTCTCCCCAAAACGGTCTCCTCTTTTTCAAAAAGCTCTACAAATTTTCACCCTCAACTGCACAAGATATTGATCAAACATCCCACCAGCTGCCTCTCTCAGCACATTTACACCTAGAAGTCTCTCTTTTTACATGCCTATCAATCAACATGTAATCTAATAATACTTCTCAACCATCTCTCCTATTCACACACATTTACTTGTGTATATCCCTCTTTTTAAACCAGGTATTACCAATCTTGAGCCCTTTTTCAGCATACAATTTCGCAAGCTGTTCACCATTTCCATTCATAACACAGTATCCCACGTGCCCCAATTATACCTTCTACTGCCTTATTACATTTAAAGCACCCATCACCAATGCTCGGTCTCTTACATTAAAACTGCTGACACACTAATTCAGCTGCTCCTAAATCACTTGCCTCTCTTGTTCTTCCTTCTCATGGCCAGGTCCATAAACACTCAAAATCACCCATCTCTTGCTATCCAATTTCAACTTTAACCACATCAATCTAAGAATTACTTCCTTATACACTCCTACAACTCTTGCTTCAGCAGTGCTACTCTCCCCTTAGCTCTTGTTCTCACCAACCCCCTGACTTTACTTCCAAGACATTTCCACACCATTCTTCCTCTTTACCCTTGAGCTTTGTTTCACTCAAAGCCAGAACATCCAGGTTTCTTTCTAAAACATACTAGTATCCTCTCTTCTCATCTTGATTACATCCACACATATTCAAATACTCTATGAGGAGGATAAGCATTCCTTGCTTGGCTTCTTCTTGTTTCACTGTTTAGAAAATGCATTACAAGAAAGGGGGGGTGTGTTTGCTGAAAAAATGTCGAACATATAAAGCATTAGTTTTGTAAAGCAGAAGTACATGTGACTCAATAAAAAGAGAAAAAATCTCAACTAAATTCTAAATGAAAATAATTGATGTTCATGTTCTGCCTAAAGGGAATGATTACCTCACTCTGCTGTGGAGAAGATATGCCTTTTGTTGGGATAGCACCCATTCTTAGCCTTGTTGTTTGGCCTGTTCTGTCAAACCACTGTTCTTCAAAATGATCAGAACACAATACTGATCTCCTGCTTGGGACCCAATTTTCCCTGCATGTGATCATAATCCATTTTTGTCGATCACCACCGTTAGGGGGAAATCTAGAAAGATAAAATAATGCCTTACCTAAAGCAAAAATCCTTAATTTCTATCAAAACCCTGACACAAAATCTATCAATCCATCCACCTATCTATCTATCACCAATTCCATGGGGTGGATCAGGTACAAACAGAACTTTTCAAAGTCACTTAATACACATCCTCAACCCATGACCAGTGTGAAAAAATGAAATATGAGCTTCTCCACTTATATAAGTGTTTCTTAATCATCATTATTACAAATAAAAATATTTCTAATTGAATCTACAGACTGAAAAACTGTTCTTGTTATACAAGTGCATGATGATTTATTGCAAAGCTGGGAAACTGAGCAGTGCATATATTTGAAAAAGACTGAAAAACTGTTATTGTTATACAAGTAAGTGATGATTTACTGTAAGGCTGGAGAAACTGAACTATGCATACATTCAAAAAAGTGGTAGAAAATGAAAAATAAGGTGATGCCCAAATGTGCTTGTAGTGAAGTTGTTTTAGGGAAAACAAGAAATCTGATCCATTACCATTATTCTAATCTTATTTACATAGCAAACAATGAAAATAAGGTGAGGGCAAAATGTGTTTCTAGTGGAGTTTGTTTGTAATGGAGTTGTATTTAGGAAAACAAGAAATCTACACCACAAAAATAATTCTCTCTGTCTATGAATCCATTACCATCAATTCCAATTTTATTTACATATGATGAATGAAGTGCAAAAAAGTAGGCACATTTTGCAGGAATACATGACCCCAGCTCCCACAGTCAGGCAAAGGGCAGGGATGCCCAGCTTCCTTATGTAGACTTACTACCCAGCTAAAATACAAATTAGCAATACATACTTGAATCTCAGTTATCAGCAGTGTGGATTTATCAGTGATAGATCAATGTTCCTACAATTACTGAAAGTACAAGGCAGGTGGATTGAAGTATCAGAAGCAGGAGGTTATATTGATGTACATTGCTGTGACTCTGTAAAAGGCCTCTGATAATGTACAATACAGACAGTTGGTAAGCTTAGATATTATGAAAATAGTGACCCCCATACTGGAATGGACTGAGGAATTCTTGTGTAATAGGAAGCAAAGAGTGATTCGAAAGGGAGAAACATCATAGTGTTGGGATGTCCTGAGCAAGATCCCACAAGGATCAGTGCTTGGCCCAATCCTCTCTGTTAAATGTATATATATACATGCTGTCAATGGATTGAACCAGGGCATATGAAGCGCCTGGGGTAAACCATGCAAAGTTCTGTGGGGCCTGGATGTGGAAGGGGAGCTGTGGTTTTGGTGCATTATCACATGCCAGCTAGAGACTGAGTGTGAATGAATGTGGCCTTTGTTGTCTTTTCCTAGCACTACCTCGCGCACATGGGGTGGGGGTTGTTATTTCATGTGTGGCGGGGTGGTGATGGGAATGAATAAAGGCAGACCATATGAATTATGTACACATGTATATATGTATATGTCTCTGTGTGTATATATATGTATATGCTGAGATGTTTAGGTATGTATATTTGCATGTGTGGATGTGTATGTATATACATGTATATGTGGGTGGGTTGGGCCATTCTTTCGTCTGTTTCCTTGCGCTGTCTCACTAACACGGGAGACAGAGACAAAGCAAAATAAAATAAATAAATAATATATAGAGAAGGGGGCCAGGTGAGGATATTCCTCAAAGGCCCAGTCCTCTGTTCTTAGCACTACCTCGCTAATGCGGGAAATGGCGAATAGTATGAAAGAAAAAGAAAGAATATATATATATATATTTTTTTTTTTTTTAATTTTCCAAAAGAAGGAACAGAGGGGGCCAGGTGAGGATATTCCGAAAAAGGCCCAGTCCTCTGTTCTTAACGCTACCTCGCTAATGCGGGAAATGGCGAATAGTTTGAAAAAAAAAAAAAAAAAAAATATATATATATATATATATATATATATTTGAAGAATGTATGTGAGAAATACTTAGAAAAGCAAATGGATTTGTATGTAGCATTTATGGATCTGGAGAAGGCATATGATAGAGTTGATAGAGATGTTCTGTGGAAGGTATTAAGAATATATGGTGTGGGAGGCAAGTTGTTAGAAGCAGTGAAAAGTTTTTATCGAGGATGTAAGGCATGTGTACGTGTAGGAAGAGAGGAAAGTGATTGGTTCTCAGTGAATGTAGGTTTGCGGCAGGGGTGTGTGATGTCTCCATGGTTGTTTAATTTGTTTATGGATGGGGTTGTTAGGGAGGTAAATGCAAGAGTTTTGGAAAGAGGGGCAAGTATGAAGTCTGTTGGGGATGAGAGAGCTTGGGAAGTGAGTCAGTTGTTGTTCGCTGATGATACAGCGCTGGTGGCTGATTCATGTGAGAAACTGCAGAAGCTGGTGACTGAGTCTGGTAAAGTGTGTGGAAGAAGAAAGTTAAGAGTAAATGTGAATAAGAGCAAGGTTATTAGGTACAGTAGGGTTGAGGGTCAAGTCAATTGGGAGGTGAGTTTGAATGGAGAAAAACTGGAGGAAGTGAAGTGTTTTAGATATCTGGGAGTGGATCTGTCAGCGGATGGAACCATGGAAGCGGAAGTGGATCACAGGGTGGGGGAGGGGGCGAAAATTCTGGGGGCCTTGAAGAATGTGTGGAAGTCGAGAACATTATCTCGGAAAGCAAAAATGGGTATGTTTGAAGGAATAGTGGTTCCAACAATGTTGTATGGTTGCGAGGCGTGGGCTATGGATAGAGTTGTGCGCAGGAGGATGGATGTGCTGGAAATGAGATGTTTGAGGACAATGTGTGGTGTGAAGTGGTTTGATCGAGTGAGTAACGTAAGGGTAAGAGAGATGTGTGGAAATAAAAAGAGCGTGGTTGAGAGAGCAGAAGAAGGTGTTTTGAAGTGGTTTGGGCACATGGAGAGAATGAGTGAGGAAAGATTGACCAAGAGGAAATATGTGTCGGAGGTGGAGGGAACGAGGAGAAGAGGGAGACCAAATTGGAGGTGGAAAGATGGAGTGAAAAAGATTTTGTGTGATCGGGGCCTGAACATGCAGGAGGGTGAAAGGAGGGCAAGAAATAGAGTGAATTGGAGCGATGTGGTATACCGGGGTTGACGTGCTGTCAGTGGATTGAATCAAGGCATGTGAAGCGTCTGGGGTAAACCATGGAAAGCTGTGTAGGTATGTATATTTGCGTGTGTGGACGTATGTATATACATGTGTATGGGGGGGGGGGGGTTGGGCCATTTCTTTCGTCTGTTTCCTGGCGCTACCTCGCAAACGCGGGAGACAGCGACAAAGTATAATAAAAAAATAATATAATAATATATTTTTATTTTTTTTTTTTGCCGGTCTCCCACGTTTGCGAGGTAGCGCAAGGAAACAGACGAAAGAAATGGCCCAACCCACCACCATACACATGTATATACATACGTCCACACACGCAAACATACATACCTACACAGCTTTCCATGGTTTACCCCAGACGCTTCACATGCCCTGATTCAATCCACTGACAGCACGTCAACCCCGGTATACCACATCGATCCAATTCACTCTATTCCTTGCCCTCCTTTCACCCTCCTGCATGTTCAGGCCCCGATCACACAAAATCTTTTTCACTCCATCTTTCCACCTCCAATTTGGTCTCCCACTTCTCCTTGTTCCCTCCACCTCCGACACATATATCCTCTTGGTCAATCTTTCCTCACTCATTCTCTCCATGTGCCCAAACCATTTCAAAACACCCTCTTCTGCTCTCTCAACCACGCTCTTTTTATTTCCACACATCTCTCTTACCCTTACGTTACTTACTTGATCAAACCACCTCACCCAACACATTGTCCTCAAACATCTCATTTCCAGCACATCCATCCTCCTGCGCACAACTCTATCCATAGCCCACGCCTCGCAACCATACAACATTGTTGGAACCACTATTCCTTCAAACATACCCATTTTTGCTTTCCGAGATAATGTTCTCGACTTCCACACATTCTTCAAGGCTCCCAGGATTTTCGCCCCCTCCCCCACCCTATGATCCACTTCCGCTTCCATGGTTCCATCCGCTGCCAGATCCACTCCCAGATATCTAAAACACTTTACTTCCTCCAGTTTTGCTCCATTCAAACTTACCTCCCAATTGACTTGACCCTCAACCCTACTGTACCTAATAACCTTGCTCTTATTCACATTTACTCTTAACTTTCTTCTTTCACACACTTTACCAAACTCAGTCACCAGCTTCTGCAGTTTCTCACATGAATCAGCCACCAGCGCTGTATCATCAGCGAACAACAACTGACTCACTTCCCAAGCTCTCTCATCCCCAACAGACTTCATACTTGCCCCTCTTTCCAAAACTCTTGCATTCACCTCCCTTACAACCCCATCCATAAACAAATTAAACAACCACAGAGACATCACACACCCCTGCCGCAAACCTACATTCACTGAGAACCAATCACTTTCCTCTCTTCCTACACGTACACATGCCTTACATCCTCGATAAAAACTTTTCACTGCTTCTAACAACTTGCCTCCCACACCATATATTCTTAATACCTTCCACAGAGCATCTCTATCAACTCTATCATATGCCTTCTCCAGATCCATAAATGCTACATACAAATCCATTTGCTTTTCTAAGTATTTCTCACATACATTCTTCAAAGCAAACACCTGATCCATATATATATATATATATATATATATATATATATATATATATATATATATATATATATACATATATATATATATATATATATATATTTTTTTTTTTTTTTGTTTTTTTTTGCTTTGTCGCTGTCTCCCGCGTTTGCGAGGTAGCGCAAGGAAACAGACGAAAGAAATGGCCCAACCCACCCCCATACACATGTATATACATACGTCCACACACGCAAATATACATACCCACACAGCTTTCCATGGTTTACCCCAGACGCTTCACATGCCTTGATTCAATCCACTGACAGCACGTCAACCCCGGTATACCACATCGATCCAATTCACTCTATTCCTTGCCCTCCTTTCACCCTCCTGCATGTTCAGGCCCCGATCACACAAAATCTTTTTCACTCCATCTTTCCACCTCCAATTTGGTCTCCCTCTTCTCCTCGTTCCCTCCACCTCCGACACGTATATCCTCTTGGTCAATCTTTCCTCACTCATTCTCTCCATGTGACCAAACCATTTCAACACCCTCCCTGAATATGTGAAGATGTGCAATGAAGTTTATGTATGATGCAAAAGAAGAGGATTATGAAATCATGCAACAGGCTATCAATAATAAAGTTACTTGGACTGACAACTCTGTTACAGTTCCATCCACTTGAGTTTAGAGCGATGGGAGTATGCAGGACTTGTCTAGTAATAAGAAAATACTCCATAGGAACTGATAACCAAGACATAAAAGTGATCCATAAAGGGAAGGAATAATGGAGTCATCACAGAGGAGAAGCTAACTTTCAAGAGCAATATGTTCGTGAAAATAAACAAAGCTAACTCCATCATGAGCAGGGGCATACCCAGAGGAAGGGGGACGGGTGTGATTACCCCTCCCTTGAGCTACACAGTATCCATAATAATTCCAATTTACTATACTTTTACAACTGTTCTAACCCTATCAATCCCTCAAAAGGAAAAATTTATGTATGTGAATTTCAACTGTTTCAGTTATTTATACTAGTGACCAAATGCCATAAATGTCCATTTCACCACCCCCCCTTAATGATTTTTTTTTTTTTTTTTTTTTTTTATACTTTGTCGCTGTCTCCCGCGTTTGCGAGGTAGCGCGAGGAAACAGACGAAAGAAATGGCCCAACCCCCATACACACGTACATACACACGTCCACACACGCAAATATACATACCTACACAGCTTTCCATGGTTTACCCCAGACGCTTCACATGCCTTGATTCAATCCACTGACAGCACGTCAACCCCTGTATACCACATCGCTCCAATTCACTCTATTCCTTGCCCTCCTTTCACCCTCCTGCATGTTCAGGCCCCGATCACACAAAATCTTTTTCACTCCATCTTTCCACCTCCAATTTGGTCTCCCTCTTCTCCTCGTTCCCTCCACCTCCGACACATATATCCTCTTGGTCAATCTTTCCTCACTCATTCTCTCCATGTGCCCAAACCATTTCAAAACACCCTCTTCTGCTCTCTCAACCACGCTCTTTTTATTTCCACACATCTCTCTTACCCTTACGTTACTTACTCGATCAAACCACCTCACACCACACATTGTCCTCAAACATCTCATTTCCAGCACATCCATCCTCCTGCGCACAACTCTATCCATAGCCCACGCCTCGCAACCATACAACATTGTTGGAACCACTATTCCTTCAAACATACCCATTTTTGCTTTCCGAGATAATGTTCTCGACTTCCACACATTCTTCAAGGCTCCCAAGATTTTCGCCCCCTCCCCCACCCTATGATCCACTTCCGCTTCCATGGTTCCATCCGCTGACAGATCCACTCCCAGATATCTAAAACACTTCACTTCCTCCAGTTTTGCTCCATTCAAACTCACCTCCCAATTGACTTGACCCTCAACCCTACTGTACCTAATAACCTTGCTCTTATTCACATTTACTCTTAACTTTCTTCTTCCACACACTTTACCAAACTCAGTCACCAGCTTCTGCAGTTTCTCACATGAATCAGCCACCAGCGCTGTATCATCAGCGAACAACAACTGACTCACTTCCCAAGCTCTCTCATCCCCAACAGACTTCATACTTGCCCCTCTTTCCAGACTCTTGCATTTACCTCCCTTACAACCCCATCCATAAACAAATTAAACAACCACTGGAGACATCACACACCCCTGCCGCAAACCTACATTCACTGAGAACCAATCACTTTCCTCTCTTCCTACACGTACACATGCCTTACATCCTCGATAAAAACTTTTCACTGCTTCTAACAACTTGCCTCCCACACCATATATTCTTAATACCTTCCACAGAGCATCTCTATCAACTCTATCATATGCCTTCTCCAGATCCATAAATGCTACATACAAATCCATTTGCTTTTCTAAGTATTTCTCACATACATTCTTCAAAGCAAACACCTGATCCATATATATATATATATATATATATATATATATATATATATATATATATATATATATATATATATATATATTTTTTTTTTTGTTTTTTTTTGCTTTGTCGCTGTCTCCCGCGTTTGCGAGGTAGCGCAAGGAAACAGACGAAAGAAATGGCCCAACCCACCCCCATACACATGTATATACATACGTCCACACACGCAAATATACATACCCACACAGCTTTCCATGGTTTACCCCAGACGCTTCACATGCCTTGATTCAATCCACTGACAGCACGTCAACCCCGGTATACCACATCGATCCAATTCACTCTATTCCTTGCCCTCCTTTCACCCTCCTGCATGTTCAGGCCCCGATCACACAAAATCTTTTTCACTCCATCTTTCCACCTCCAATTTGGTCTCCCTCTTCTCCTCGTTCCCTCCACCTCCGACACGTATATCCTCTTGGTCAATCTTTCCTCACTCATTCTCTCCATGTGACCAAACCATTTCAACACCCTCCCTGAATATGTGAAGATGTGCAATGAAGTTTATGTATGATGCAAAAGAAGAGGATTATGAAATCATGCAACAGGCTATCAATAATAAAGTTACTTGGACTGACAACTCTGTTACAGTTCCATCCACTTGAGTTTAGAGCGATGGGAGTATGCAGGACTTGTCTAGTAATAAGAAAATACTCCATAGGAACTGATAACCAAGACATAAAAGTGATCCATAAAGGGAAGGAATAATGGAGTCATCACAGAGGAGAAGCTAACTTTCAAGAGCAATATGTTCGTGAAAATAAACAAAGCTAACTCCATCATGAGCAGGGGCATACCCAGAGGAAGGGGGACGGGTGTGATTACCCCTCCCTTGAGCTACACAGTATCCATAATAATTCCAATTTACTATACTTTTACAACTGTTCTAACCCTATCAATCCCTCAAAAGGAAAAATTTATGTATGTGAATTTCAACTGTTTCAGTTATTTATACTAGTGACCAAATGCCATAAATGTCCATTTCACCACCCCCCCTTAATGATATACAGTAATAATACCAAATTTCTCTGCCTGCAGAAGCATACTGTTTCATTGAACATAATTCTCTTGATTACTTCTATCACCTATTATATGTTATCAAATACCATAGATCTAATTTCAATCCAATCTGGTTACCAGAATCCTATAAACATTTCTCTACAATGGGTGTATTTATTCTATGATAATTTAACATATATTGTTGTTTAAAATGAATATCCAATTATTTCATAGTGCTCAGTTCTATAAGATACAATGTGTTCTGACATAACACTCTCTTTTTTAACTTTTCATAATTATCTTGGCAAGTTTGTAATTGAATCCTGGATATGCACCTGGTTATGAAGACAGCTCTCTGCTATTATCTATGGCTTTATTAAGACCACACTCAAAGTTTGCTAGCCAGGTCTGGGCATCACACTTGGAAAAAACACATGAATACCATGAAAAACATAGAAAGAAGGGCAACAAAACTTAAAAAGGTTTTAAAGATTTGATATACAAGGATCAACTGAGATATCTGGAGTTATCCACACATGAAAACCATCAGTTGAGGGATGACATGACTGAAATGCCTCAGATTGTAATCAGGATATATGATACAGAGGTGACAACTAGAATATATGATAAAGATGCAGATGTGACAGACTTTAACAGAAGTGAAAAACAGCAATAAAAAGGGGTCACCAACATAAAAATATTCAAAGTGCGCAATAAGCTTCATTAGAAAATTTGCTTTTGTACACAAAAGTGCAAACCCCTGAAAAATCTACCAACGGGCACAGTCAACATTCCTAGTGTGTTGGACATTGAAAGGTGTTTGAACAAGCTGTGGTTAGACAAGTCAACAAAATATAACTGTGAAGCCGATACTAGCATCACCAGATGAGGCATGTGCACAGCCCAGCACCAGAATGATACAGATCTGATGTCAGAGGCCTGAGGGCCTATTAACAGAAGGGGACCCGCCAGTACCTGGACCGATTCTGATGAGTGAAAAGATGAAGTTAAATTTCATTAAGTCCAATGAATGTCTCTATATAGCTCTTGCCTGTTGTCATCTTGAAGTGCAGGAAAGTGTTGTGTTAAAACTGTTAAACTAATCAGCTTTCCCAGGTATGTAGTCATGAATTGAACTTAACCTACCTCAACAAAAATGATACAGAGGTTATTTTGCTGACTAGTTGGCATAAAAGGACCCTATGTTATTTTCTCAACTCAATTATTTTCTCTAAGGCAATCTTTGTATAATGTTGAGGAAGGCTAGGGTTGGAGGTTGACTGGTTGTTAGGTAATGATGCTTGGTTTGACACTATTTTAACCTAACACTGCGTGGACATGGAGCCAGCAACAGATAAGGGATCTCCTGTAACTCCAGTGGACTTAGTGCATTCAAAATTAAAGTTTTGCTCATCATAATTAACATTGATGGTATTTGCCATAAATCTAAAAGTCTTTTTTTCCGCGGGAAATCCATTAAAACCAGATATGAAGAGGACAAAAAGAAAAATACAGTTGGTAAATCAGCATGACTGATACCGTTTGGTCGGCAAAATAACCAGTCTAAACTACAACCACGAAACTTGTAAATAAACTGGATCTGATGATAAACCCAATACCACAGTGGCACAATGAAATGAAATAAAATCTGCTTAGTGCCGTCTGACCCATCTGTAACTATATATTGCCAAGTAATACAACTGGGTGCTAAACAATGCTTACAAAACATGTTTATCATCGAATCACATTAACTTCCGCAGTAAAACAAATTGATAAACAATGATCTGTAGATCGAAAAATACGAAACCAATGTAGAGTATTATGGGGAAAAACAATGTTAAACACGCAAACCACTTTATTGTTGAGAACTTCAGATCAGAGGAGGATTCTGCCTGGGGTCAGTGTCATCAGCCTGACCCCAATGTTTACCAACTCACCGATGGAACGTCTTCCCACTACCTTTACCAGCTTGACTACGACAATATATTGCCGCACAAGAAGGCATAATTATTGTAAGTAATTTTGTTATCGAGGTAGACCATATAATGTTAATGAGTACTCATTTCATCAATCAAAGTTTGCTAATAGCACAAACTCTGAAGACCAACATGGCGGAAGCACCAGGGCAAGAATACAAACATGGCGCTTTCCGTTTGACGTTCAGAAAAACATTGGAATGACAAATAAATTTGTAGGATTCTATGTATATGAGAATTTCTAACTTCTTACTATGACGTTCTAGAAATATTATATGCATACGTATGGCATGTTATCACATCTGCCTTATGGTCAAGGACTATAGTCTGTCAAACTTGCATGTTTTGCCCGTCTCCCTTCAAAATATTTTCCTGTACACCCATAACTGTTTACTCTAAAAACAGTTAAAGCCTAGAATTAAACAGATCATTCAGTACCCCCCAAAACAAATTGCTCATGTAAAGTCCTTGAATGTTATCAGAAGAGATAAGACTGAATTTGCATTTTTTTTTTCATAGGAAACTTAGTAGGTCTAGACAATGAAGAGCCACCCTTCCGAATTTCATATTTTTGTCGTAAATGACTGGAACACTTTGATTAACGCTTCTTAAAGTAAAACGATTAACTAGAATAAAGCGGTGAAGCTAGAGTAAACACTTTTTTCCAAAAGGTTTAACGAGGATAGGTTAAAGAGGATTAGGTGGGATTTGTATCGTAACGTAACATAATTATCATATCTAACTTGGCCCAGAAAGCGTTGTTATTAAGGGGGGGGGGAGTGAATCTTAAGATGACCCCTTTTCTTTCCTTCTATCACCTCAGATATTATGATACTTTTCAAGCCCCTGCCACACAAGTTGAAGTCATGTTGCTGATGAGCTAAAACAGAAAAGCATGGTATATTGGTAAGCGTTCCAGACCGTGACGCATAGGTTCTACTTCAGGTTATGGCAGTCGTTCCACCTAGGTGTTCATCCACCTTTAGAGGTTGATCGATAACATATATATATATATATATATATATATATATATATATATATATATATATATATATATATATATATATATATATATCGTTAATGAGAAGGCCTGGCTTTAGGGATTCGGTTGCTTTTATTGTCTTACCTATAAAAAAGATAAAATTTCCAAATTTTAATGTTAAGATTTCAAAAATCAAGTTCTTTAAGTTCACAAGATATTAAGAGAAGCAATAGTCATTTTGTGGACGAAGAAGTTAACTTGTAGACACTCCGTAAAGTGTGACTTAAGCTGGTCGAAAAGTTGGGCACTATAGCAGTAGTTTGGCTGCTGTTGGTGTGGAAACAAAACCTGATAATAGTATCAAAATCTACTCCGTATGAATGTACCTTACCTTAATCTACAACCTACATAAATCTGTAGTTTTTATTACGAAATAGAATTTATTGTTAATCACTGAAAGACTTGTACCCAAGTTAATTTCTAGTTTTAACTGACTGACGGTTGGTAATATGGTGTATTTATTTTCACTGAAAAGATCAGTTGATAACTTGTCTAAAACTCTTACCTGTATGTGAGAGTAGACAGTGAATGACAGATTTGAAAAATAAAACTATTAATGGCGTAACTCCATAACGAACTGACATTTTTATTTACGCTGTGGTTATTTTTACTATTGGCCATCGGCGGCTTTGATGGTATTTTGCCGAGTAGTTTATTTAACTTTATTTTGCTTTATTGATAGAATTAACCACAGCTATTAAAGAAAGTCCTCAAATTGAAGCTATTTTTTGGGGTGGGGGGGATGGGGAAGGTGGCTTAATTAGGCCTGTCAGCTTCCATCGTCAGTTTTAAGCTACATCCAGCAACCGGCAATTATTTAACATCTTCGGGTGTTAAGGATAATTTCTTGAGTACATACATCCTCACTATGCACCTGTGCCCCAGCTAGGCAAAGAGTTTTGCTAAAACAAGCAAATTAATCAGCCCTAATTGACCCACCAACTTTTGCCTGCAGCTCTTAGATTAGACTAGAAATAAATTACTCGGCCAAATATCGTTTGATAGTTGTTCAGATTAAACAACATAATGACCACACCACAGATTTGATACGCCTTTCCTTTACCGCTGATTAATGGGTACTGTGCATTGAACACTTTAATGAGGAACAGTGAAACAATATTAATTCGATTGGCTACGTCTTATCAGTCATACTTGCTAACGTTCAAAGACTATGAATATATTAGTCTTTGGCCAACGTTAGAACTGGAAACATCAAACATGTTATTTACAGTTCACTAGACAAGAGTCCGGCATAGAAAAATTAGACGGCAGATCATAGCATGATAGTTGTGTCCATGACTAAAATGTGTTATTCTGTCAGCAGCTCTGATGACGACATTGTCAGATTAGCGTCAAAGAAGACAAAGGCGGAAGGAGGCAGTTCCGCCGTGCAGAAGAACATGAAAGAGGAGAGGAGTAGGAGTGGGAGAAAGTTTTTATGGTTAAAACCGTCACCATAAACTTCCTTGTGCATTGTTGGGTATGTGATACAGACATGAGTATGCAGAGAACTTAATTTTCATAAAGTTTCATAGCAAAGTTTCATAACTAAATGTATATACGATCTAAACAAGATACGTGAGTTCAATATCAGATATATTTTTGTTCATATAGTATAAACGTGTTTTTGTTGATGCTACCAGAATTAGATATTGCTTTATCTTGTATTTACAGTCCAACTCAGTTACTGGCTTAGAATAAGATGTAAATCTTTCCAGTCGTATGTTGAGTGCAGTAGATGTTTAGAAATATTCTCCGTATTCTTAGGGTGGAATATAAACAAATGCATTTCAGGAAGTTAAGAAATGAACACAGCTTGAAGTTTGCCATAAGGTATGTTGTGTATGGTAGGTTGACCCATGAACAAGTAAGTGGCACAGAACTTACGAAAGGTGATATACATAATTCAGTTGAATTATGTGCCTTCGTAGTGTAGCAGTTAGCGTTCCTGACCTTGTGTTGCTTTCATAGTCCACCCAGTGCGTCCACCGTCAGTTCTACTGTCATCCAACCAAAGGGGTTGGTCCACAAAATGGGTAGCTGGCTTAGGCTGGTTGATTGGTTGGGTGTAAAAGACAGTGGCCTATGACAATGGTCATTATTCCTGCAACCCTTATCACAAATTTGTTGATTTTCATTTTCATAGATATATCTACTCAGAATGTTACGTAATGCAATATCAAAGTAATGAAAGGGATTTGCAGGATTTTTTATTAGGATGAACAGAGAAGAAAGGAAAGCTTTTAGACAAGGGAAAGTAGATTTTTGAATGGAAGTGAGAGAGTATATAGTATATGGCGTAGGTTTTGTGATGTGTGGGAATAATTATTCTGGAAACGTGATTTTGATGGACTGGGGATTTGTATATAATGTTTCTTGTTAGTTAAGCGAAGGAATCGTAGCTCAACTAATCTTTAACATTGATAGCTGTGTACATCGATGGATGGCTGGGAGGTTCCCTGTACTAGATAGTCGGCGGCTATTATAGTAGTACCTTCGCCCCTTGATCTTGCCTTCGCCATTTCATACGGTTCTATGGAATGTTTCCTCAGGGTACATCTGTGTTGGCGGCGTTATTTGTGAAGGACGCTTTGTTTACCCACATACAAGAAATGCAGAACATACTAACACATCCAGTCAAGTTGTATTGTGTGTCAGATCGTCTTTACGAGTCGGACTGTGATCGTGCAGAAGAGAGATTTAAAATTAGAATAAAATTCGTCATTTGGTGTCCCCTATCATCAACCCTTAGACCTTCCTGTAATTACTGCTAATGATGATGATGGTAATTATCTTTAGGGGTCTGTATGGGATGGGGTGGAGATGGGGGGGGGGGTGTCTTACTGGCTTCATTGATCAAAAAGAAAATTTAGGTCGTCTTTATCTAGTGGACTGGCGCCTGGACATTAGACAGTAACTTTTAGATGCATGGTGTTGATTTTCTTTTTTTTTTTTTCAACATGCGACCGCTTGTAGAGAATTCAGAATCACTTCATGAAAAATAAACAATTGTGTACACAATGTAGCTACGCTGTGATCTTTATTCTTTTGCAGTTTTCTAATGTTATCCTGTCCTGGATATTTGTGGTATAATTTGTTTCTGTAGACAATTGGCGGATAGCCTGTTTGAAGCTCTACGAAACATTAATTTTGAATTCTTAATTCTAAGAGCTCTACAGTCTTCGCAGGATATTAAACCCCGGTTTGAGATCATGGGTGCTGGCTTTTTACTAACATTTTGTTTTTTTCAGTTCGAGTTTATTGGGAAAATACCTTTGCCATCAGCCGTTGTATCAGCCTCAGTCTCCAGTACAGTGACTTATAATTTGTCGTACTGGAACTGTGTGACTGACTACGGCTTACGTTATTGTGTCCATTGTTGGAAGCGTTACAATTACCCTTATCCATTTTTTTAAAGATTTAATATGTCGTTTGCTTACCTGAGTATATTAGATGCGTACATAGAGCTTGCACACTTCAGTGGTTCATATTTGTGTGTGTTGACGGTGCCACTGTTACGCAGGGAATTTGTACCGACGTTATGAGCAGAAGAAGGCGTGTTGGGCAACGTTGCGTACACTGTTCTGGGGAAAGGGTCAGTTTGACCTACTTGTCCACACATCTGGGGCTTCATTTTCAATGCTTCTGCAAAGATAGTCTTGGCTTCTAGTGTCCCTAGAGAAAAGCAGGAGTGTATTCTGTTGCCTCAACTGTGGAGATCTCCTTCGTACAGTAGGCAGGTGCGGGAAAAATAAGGATCATCCAATTTCACAGTCAACGCGCTTGACCACTCGATAACGAGTTTGAGGAGCACTACAGTTTCTATGAGCAGACCTTGGGCATTTCAAGAGGTACATAGGTTTACTTACGAAAGGCCAACGGTACACATTTCCCAACCAACTGTAACTTTTTTTTTTTCTGGCTAAAGAAATCGTCCGAAAGATCTGATAATCCGTAACCTTATTCCCTTATTGGTCGGACCTTCAACGATATCCTCACTCGTACACATGATATCCCTGCATAAAGGCACGGCTATACTGTGCTAGACATAACATCACACAGGTGACATTGCATCCTCCTCAGACAGTCCTGAACCTGCGACGTCGGGTTGATTTTACCATATAGTTTACCACGAGAGATTTTCCTGACGTTCTCGACCTCTCCACAGCGTCCACCACCCACTTTAAAGATCATGAAGGGATTGAGGGAGGCACGAGGGGTCAGTCTGGGTGCATGGAAGGTCACGAACTCAGTATTAACTGGTCCACTGTCCCTTGCGTAGGGCGTGGACGGCTGGGAACACAGCATAGAGTGGGATGGTGGTGATCACCCCAAACGAAGGGTGCCTGTATGACAATGATATGTATTTCCTCTTGAGATAAAGAAAAGAAAACGGCGTCTGATTTGATAGTAAGAATCCGGAAATAAAGCGGACACCTTTCGATGGGGGGAAAAAAAGGTTACAGAATTAAGTTCATCGACTGTCATAACCGCCCGCGTTTTCTATAGACAAGAAAATGTTTAGCAACGGTCAACAGAAAACATCAGGAAAGTTTCGCAGAAATGTTAAGCATAAAGACCGTGTTTAGGGAATCTCTCACAAAGCCCTTTTTTTGGTCAGTTCTGTTGTTTGGATGATCACTTTGACCTTTAGGCCCATCAACTGCCAGGGTCATTAAGGTAGTGACCGTTAAGCTACATCCACTAGCCCAAAAGATGCCTACTATCTTCTTGAAGTATTAAAGACTCTCGCTATGAATATGTCGTTATGAAATTAGTGAAATATCGTAAAAAAAAAAGAATAAGACAAGATTTTTGCGTTTCGAAATAGGTATACAAAACGTATTGAAACGATAGAATTAAATGGTATCAATTGAATAATCATTTGATGTCATTCAGACACATATTTAATTTGCTAATCATCAAGATAATGAGGAAATCATCAGTAAAACTAAAGGTGTAGAAATGTGCAATTATGTGTGAAAAATTGTATCGCGGAAGTACAAGTCCTGCCTTTGTCCTGTATATGGAGGATGCGGATTCTTTTTTTCACGTTGGAGGCTCCAGTCATGGACAAAAGTCCACATCAAGGCCGAGCTAAGCTTAATTGAAATATAGAGAGGTTAAAGAAAGAGGAAGAGAAGAGACAAGGAAGAGTATGTAGCGAATTTTGGAGGAAGTGAAAAACTTGTCTTAAAATGTGCCAGGTATATATATATATATATATATATATATATATATATATATATATATATATATATATATATATATATATATATATATATTGGGACATATGAAAGGGTAAAGAGTTCCAAAGCTTCGACGTGTAGGGAAAGAAACAGATGTATAATGAATAATGTAGACCGTAGATCAGCCGCATGTGGAAATCTCTGGTTAAAGACCATAGTGGAAATAACACCTTATGACTTTGAGTAGCATCTTCGGAATATATATATATATATATATATATATATATATATATATATATATATATATATATATATATATATATATATATATATATATATATCATACAAACCAACAGCCAGGATCGAACCTGGGACCCGTGTGCAACAGGCGGGAGCGTCACAGCCAGGCTATGATCGTCCCTAATAAGGGAAATGCCTATTCGAATACTATGTACTTGAATACCCTTCGTCTCACGTTGGTGAGCAACGGGGTCTACACCGGTCTTTTCCCATCAGGCTCACACAGGCAGCAGGTAGCATTTTACTGGATTAGAGACGATCATAGCCTAAGAGTATCGCTCCCGCCTGTTGCACAGGGGTCCCGGGTACGATCCTGGCTGTTGAAGGTTTGTATGTTCTATGAAGGTGCGCGTTCATATGCACTTTGTTCGTATATGTATGTAGTATCTTTATAATACATGTATTACGAATTCCCACAAGTATCTTTGTGCGTCTATGACAATTGACGACAGCCCTTAACTCCTTGAGCACGACAGTACCACCCTCGAGCACGACGGTACGACCCTTGAGCACGACCCTTGGGTGGGGTGGCGTATCTTTGACCACTGAATATTTGTTTGATTATGATAATAAGTTAAAAGTTTTTGCTGAGTTACCCCTTGATGTTAAGCCAGGGAAATCTACTGTAGGGTATTCAGAATATGTTATCACACACAATGGATATCAATTCACTGAATGTGGGAAATGGCATGTTCATCTATTGAACCAAATGGTATTTCACTGGAAGAGCCGATTTCGGGTCATCATAACTGGAGAATTCGATCGTAAGATATCTAGCAATTCACGGTTATGGTAGCCAAGGAGGTCAACTGTAAGAATCCAATTTGATTTGTCATGGACAATGGATATGGGGCAGGAGGGATATCATAAATGACAGATTCTACCAATCTAAACCAAATGGTATCTCATTGGCAGAGCTGATTCTAGGCCGTCACAACTGGAAAATTGAACTGTAAAATGTTCTGTGATGCGTCGAGCACCTAGGAACAGGAGAGCAGATGGTCCATAAAGAGAAATCTGAATGTCGTGGTAGAAGTGGATAGCAAAACAGAAGGTACCTCGACACCCACCTCTCTCTCTCTCTCTCTCTCTCTCTCTCTCTCTCTCTCTCTCTCTCTCTCTCTCTCTCTCTCTCTCTCTCTCTCTCTCTCTCTCTCTTAACTGCCAGCAGGAAAAAGATGTAGAAACCACCCCATGTACTGATGTGGTTAGATACTAGCATAGATATGTTATGGGAATGTGTGGCCTGGAGGCAGTTCCCCGCCAGTTTGATGGATGACATCTGCTCCGTGGCTGGATTCTGAAAAAAAGAAATAACGAGTATGTACTCTCCTATCTGATAGATATTTGCATAGCCTCAAGTTAAAGGTATATACGATTGTCATTTGATCATGGGCCAATAGTATGTATAGATTTGTTTCTTGCATCTGATTGTTCAAAGAATTCTCTAGGGCTCTTTTTCATATTTAAATTATATATATATATATATATATATATATATATATATATATATATATATATATATATATATATATATATATATATATATATATATATACTGGCTATGATTGTTTTTCTACACTCTCCTTGTAATCTTTTTTTGGTCATGTTTAACGTCACTGACATACCCAGTAAACTCTTCTTTTACGTGTAATTTTTACATTTCTTTATTCATCCATCCCTCACTTTCACAGCTCCTTTTCACCTCTCACGGGACGTTGTGAGTATGACGGACTTTATGGAAGTACCCTAAAGATAGGGACCGTCATGTTGTTGTTTCTGAAATCATACCAGCAGTTGACAGTGTATCATTGTGTTCGACAATATTGTGATGGCTGTTTCCTAACTTTTAGCCATGTTCACAGTTACTAATAAGGTTTCTGTTTGCATACATTGCTATATCTATTCCCGCTTCTCGGATTATTTGATTCAGAAAACAAGTTTTCTGTTAATCAATCAAAATTAGTCGTTGAAAGCAGAACTACAGATACGTTTAAGAATGTATTTGATAGATGATTCGCTTCAAGTCCACGACTTACATTATTTGCTCCACCATACGTCTCAATGACAGTGTGCAGGTTATTCTCATTACATTATCTGTATACCTACTAACTTTGCCACATTGATCTGTGTTTCTGACGTCTTCCACCATCACAAACACCCTCGAAAGCACCCTGTGGTCTGTAGCTGTTTGAATTCCTTTACATTCCTTCGTAACGTGTTTCCCCCGTGGTGATCTGTTATAAGATACCAGTTTATGTTACTTCTATGGTGTTTACTGAGGATATGATATCATTCTTGTACACACATTTCTGCTGTTTTCTCCACACAGTTGAGGGGGATAGGTGGGGGGGGGGGGTATACACTAACCTATATAGTATTTTTTGAACGTCTTATCTGTTAGTTCAGTGGGCAGCGAATCTTATGAATTAAATTTTGATTTTTTTTTAAAATCATGTTAAGCTTTATACTGTCGTGATGGAGGACGCACAACAGCACCATCTGGTTTATGGAGTCTGTATTTTAAGGAAATATTATACTCCAAGATCGCCAACTCAGCCTAGCAAATGTTTGTTTGTGGAATTCATCCTTGTCTCTCACTCATACTGCTGTAATATCAGGATTTTCTGATAGATCATATTATGTCAGGTCTTCACGTTTCAGATCAATATTTTTTTTTGCGTTTGTGTAAACTATATATTGATTTTTCGTTCGGTTCTGCACGGTGGGTGAGGAGTCAGCCCGTGAGGTCATACCACCTGCTGGTCACTAGGGGAACCCAGCCGGGTAGCAGCGCACATCCGACCTCGGTGCTTGCCTGTATCAGTCATTAACGTGTGGCTGCCGTGTGTTCATCCAGCAGCACGAGCCTCGTTACAAGCTTCTCTCTCACCATAAAACTGTCCCACACATTAGAATCACAGTAGGAGGGATGAATTGTTGGGATGTGATAATTTAACCATGAGTTTCAAAATGCGTGTTGGCTGCTAGTTCAGCTGTACACACAGGCCTGGATAGCCCTGGAAACAGCCTGTGTCTCACCCGACTTGATATGCAGAGTTTCCTATTATCCGGCATCTACTGGGTCTAGGTAGTGCCGGATAAGAGAAGATAACGGTTGCAAGAGCCTTTCATCCACGTAATTTACTAGAGAAAAAGGGAATGTTTTTACTCAGTAATATTCTACATATGAAATTGACCATTTTAAAGTAAAATAGATTTCGCTATTCATATTGTTTTTCGCTCATACTTGAATATCTTTTTTTTTCTCTGCGAAAGATGGATTACGAATTGGCTGGCAACGACCGTTTAAGTCCGTATATCACTGGAGGTGGTGTCGTACTGTGTGGTATGAGGTACTCACACGGAAGGGCTCCTCAACCTAAGGGCTCCTTAGGGAGGTCTCGTAAATCCTCTGGGAAAGAAAATGTGATATAAAGTTTTCTGGAAGGAACTTCTGTTATGTGTCATAAATCCGGGAAATTTCCCCGGAAGAATTTGCATGATTGTATGGATTTGGGTGTTTATAATGGCTTATATGAGAAGGATTGATAACGATTTTGAATCCCACGAGCATGATGGCACGACCCTTGAGGAGCGTGGCACAACCCTTGAGCAGGATGGTACGACCTCTGAGCAGGACGGTACGACCCTTGAGCAGGACGGTACGACCCTTGAGCAGGACGGCACAATCCTTGAGCAGGATGGTACGACCCTTGAGCAGGACGGCACAACCCTTGAGCAGGATGGTACGACCCTTGAGCAGGACGGCACAACCCTTGAGCAGGACGATACGACATTTGAGCATAGCGATATGATCCATGGGTATAATGGCTTGGGCTTTAACCTTAACTTTACGGACCAAGTTATCATACCAAAGGATCGTAACGTCGTGCTCAAACTTGGGTCGTACTGGAGGATCGTAACGTCGTGCTCAAACTTGGGTCGTACTGGAGGATCGTAACGTCGTGCTCAAACTTGGGTCGTATTGGAGGATCGTAGCGTCGTGCTGAAGCCTGGGTCGTACCGTCATGCTCAAGGGTCGGACCGTTTTACGCAAGGGGTCAGCGAAAATGGATGCAGTGGCATGAAATACGATATTGCTCACCTAGTATGTACTGAGGCCCTTAACGAAGTAAGTTACCATCTCTCCATTCCATTATAACGGAACAAAACTCCTGCTATCAAATTCTTTTATTTTTAGCTTTAAAACTATCTTTTTTTTCTAAGTGCGTGTACACTAAGCTTTTCCGTGATTAGAAATTGACAAGAGCTCATCCCAAGCTTAATCTTGGGGAATCTTTGCATACACACACACACACACACACACACACACACACACACACACACACACATGTTTTATCCTATAATATATTCGAAGAATTTAAAAAGGAATGTTTTGCACAAAATATTACAGTAATATGATAGAGGTAATATTTCACTACACAAAATATTTCAGAATACAGGAATGGAGTTTGGTTTTTACTCTGAATAAAATACATATTTTCCACGCTTCAGTCGTGTATATATATATCTATCTTGACTACGCTATATTTCTATAAATAATGATAATTATAACGTGAAGGATATCTTTATGAGCGGATGACTGACGCATGAATATATACCTGGTACATTTTCTCATGTCACCTTTGACGTGTGTGTGTGTGTGTGTGTGTGTGTGTGTGTGTGTGTGTGTGTATGATTATCTTCAACATTCATCAAACGTGTTTGATCCCTTATTGCTGCTAGATTCCCCAAGTACAAGTGACGTAAGTTGTATGGTTGTATCATGCGGTTGTTGTTGTAAGTGTAGTTGTAATGATGAAGGAGCATCATACTAGTCATCTCGGCTTCTGTGTATGACTGATCTAAGATGTGTCACAATTACGATGTTTGTTGGCAAATCTTGCCCCGCGTAATTTACTTACGCACTTGTGTTAAAGCTCCTGTGATAACTACAGTTATATTAGATAATGATAACTTAATATTCATACGTGAATACATTATGTCGGGATACATTACACTTGTAGGAAATTGTTGATATACCTTGGTCAATGCAATGGTTACGTGGTCGCATGTGTGCTTCCAGATCACCTCGTTAATGAGGCGATCACCTCGTTGATAAGGCGATCTACCTAGTTAATGAGGTTAGTAAGACCACATGGTATAAATTCATTGACTGGTCTTATTGCAGTGGTGCTGTTTGTATGTACATGATGGGGCTAACGTTGTACTACGCACACACACACACACACACACACACACACACACACACACACACACACACACACACATACATACACATACATACATACATACATACACACATGTACACACGTCCTGACCTCAACTGGAAGTCCTGCATTCACCTCCCTGGCTGAGCCCTTACAACCATTTATATCGTAGACAAATTGAGATTGTGACATCATGAAGTGTTTGTTCTAATGTCAGGCTTCGTATATTCCTGTGATCGAGTGTTTTTGTTAAGTTTAATTGTACTTCAAAGCAAACTTCATATCGTTCATATCAAACATATGTAACTGCAAAAATTGTGTGTAATAATATACAGTCTGTACAACATAGGTCGAATATATATATATATGTACTCCCCCTCCCTCTCCTGGTATTAATGTCCAAGCAATTCGAACATAGGAATTTATTCATTTCAGTTACAGTTACACGAAATTGGAATTTGATGAACTGTGTAATCAAAGGGGATAAATTCACTTGTTGTAAGTGTTTGTTTTTTATTACAATGATCGTAGGAGTAGGTTAGGTTAGGTTAGGTTAGGTTAGGTTAGGTTAGGTTTATAAAACCATTCCGCATTGCATTTTGTTTTTACAGATTTATATATTTCGTTTATTTTGTTTTGTTTGTTTTATAATTTGAGTGTGGGAGGTTTTCCTTATGTTTGCAGATAAGATTTGGTCATATGTAGTCTGTGTCTTTTATTCATCATGCTGTTTAATTAACGACACGTCAATTAGTTGATTATGAATAGCGATTGTGCATTACTTTCGGATATCCCATTTTCTACTATATAACCCATTTTCTCCCAGATTACCCATTTTCTACCAGATTACCCGTTTTCTACCTATCTGTCAATATACGAGGGAGGATAAGCCATATCAAGTCTTGGGCTCAATGTTGCGACACGATCGCAGTGTTGATTTGTAGGTTTCATTCTTTTCCTTACCATTTCGTCTCTTCGATGTATATCAACTGACTTATATTTCTCTCTTGTGTCTCCCCTGATGATGTGATTATTACACGAAAGTGCACTTGGGAACTTATCGTGTTTCATTTTCCCCGTGGACTCATAGAAATATCTTGATCACGCGCAAAATTGCGATCCTTTCCAATATATATATATATATATATATATATATATATATATATATATATATATATATATATATATATATATATATATATATTTATATATATATATATATATATATATATATATATATATATATATATATATATATATATATATATATATATTTATATATATATATATATATATATATATATATATATATATATATATATATATATATATATATATATATATATAAAGGTAGAGGACTTATTCATTTGCATAATTACCTTTTTTCCCCGGCGTTGCCTGTGACTTGTGCAGGTAATTAAGCTTTAGGTGGAACATACGAACATCCAGTTGTTATTTGTGTACCTTATCTTTTTATGATAGTGGCAGTGTTACCATTCTCTGGGTAGGAGAGTGACCTACAACGTCCCTGTATCTTCCTACTGTTTGTATATCAGAGCCAGAACAGGTAGATAAGAGAAGACCTGTTGGCCCGTGGCGACGTTGCATGCTGAAAGAAGTGATGACGGTTTGTATATGGTGGATGAGAGTAGACAAAATGGAAATATAATCACCTGTCTGGTCTCTCCTGTGGCGTACAGATACTATTGTTCATGTAGTCTCAGTTATTTCCTCACACTTGGTTGCGATGGTCCTGTTCGTACAGTGTTGACTGACGCTACGTCTGTCAGGGGAGGGTTGTGGCGGAAACAATGCATCATAGCGGCATTGTGCCCGACGATTCCCGCTCCCGGGTCTGTGTTCATAGCGGCCCCCTGGCGGCTCTGCAGGTGTGGCCATTGGGGAACCTGGGGATTTATCTCGTCCCACAGATGACTACTGCAGCGGTGGAGAGACATTGTCTGGTGTGTGGGACATTTTCATTTCCTCTTCACTTACATTGGTCACCCGGGATGTAGTCTGACTCTGTTGCAAGAATGTTCTGTCAGTTCAACGTGGACGGACCTTTTTTTTAAGGTTACAATCACGGACAAAAGCCCACATCAAGATCAGGCCTTAACTGAAGTAGGAAGAGGTGCATGACAGGGAAAAAGAAGGACAAAGGAAAGTATTCACGAATTTTGGATGAGGTGAAAAGTCTGTCTTTTGAAAAGTGCCAAGTCATAGTTTATGGGAAAGACTCGAGAGAGTACAGACTTCCAAAGCCTCGAGGTGTAGGGAAAGAAGCAGGTATCAAAATGGCCCACCCTTGAGTTGCCGATGGCCACACTGTAATCACGTGACGCAGCAGCTTGCCGAGTATTGCGTGGTGTAGCTAGTGGTGAGTGCACACAACAGCCAGCTCCCGGTAACAACAAACAAACTAATGTGTACAGAAGAGGAGAAATGAACCAACATTGTGGCGTAGAGGAGTGGGTCAAGTTTGGAAGTTAGCCTGGGACAGTTCAGGAGTCGGACTGCCTTCGACTCAACTTAATAAACCACCCCTGATGAGGGAGTGTTACTCTATAAAAGGACATATCAATCCCTTGTATAAACGGAGCAACTGTTTGAAAGAAAAGAAACTTCGACATCCAAATAGGACACCAAGTTTCTTACAGGCAGACTAAACCATTTCCTTAATGTGGGGTTTCCAAGATAGAGTGGGTGTTGAAGTAATACCATTTATGTTCATGAGTTTAGAGGTGGAATTACAGAACCGTCGAAAGAGAGAGGAAAGTTACGAGGAAGTCTTGATTGAGAGATGGGTAGAAAGTGGGTTTTGGAGGCATTAAACTTAACCAGATTTCGTTTATCCCTCTGAGATATTCTGTCCAAGTCTGAGTTTACTGAGAAAGTTTTGTCAAGACGCGATGCAGATCGAGTGATAGAAGAAGGAGCAGAACTGAAGGATGTGGATGAATGCAGTGTTGAGTGGTCAGCGATATCTATCGAGGAAAAGAAATCGTTGATAAAAAGGAGAAACAGTGTAAAAGACAAGACCCAACCTTAAAAGACACGACTCTTGATGGGGAAAGTGGGAGGCTGAACCACCAATAACCATAGAGATAGATCGGCCAGAATCGGAGCAGACGAACAAGCACAGGTCTGGATTCCATCACGACCATAAACCTTGCTTTGTGGAGAGAGAGAGAGAGAGAGAGAGAGAGAGAGAGAGAGAGAGAGAGAGAGAGAGAGAGAGAGAGAGAGAGAGAGAGAGAGGAAATGAGGGGGAGGGGCACAGGGTTAGTGAGAAGAGCATCAGGGGGTGAAGGAATGTTAGAATCATCCAGGGTGGAGTTAGAGGAGAAACGGGAACCAAAGAGAGTTGCTTTGTCAATGGGAGAGACTGTTATAGTACCGTCAGAACGGGAAAGTGAAGAAAAGGCAGAGCGACAGAAGTTGTCAGCGATGCCGTTATTCAATGTTCAGAATGGCAAATCAATTAGATGAAGAGAGGTTATCACACTTCCTTTGAAAAATAGAACGCTTTCCCTCACGGATAATGACTTGCAATGATTACGGGCGGTGATAAATGCTGTATGGGAGCCAGAGGATGGAGAGTTTTCCAAACCCAATATGCCTGATCCTTGTCTGAATGGTTTCAGAACAGGAATGGTTGAATCATGAATTGGAAGTAGAGGTCGTCTTGGAGGAAGAGTGGATAAATGCTTCCATTCCCGTAACAAAACCCTCTGCTATGCGTTTGCCGGAGACGGGAGCATCTTCACATACCAGAGAGTGACTTACCCAAGAAGAGTTAGAAAAGGATTTACTTAAGTTATTCCAATCATCTTAGTTAACGTGCCCAGCCATATTTACGGTGAGAAGGGTCTGCTGGAGGGGGAGGTGCCGTTCCGATAGATACATTTTTGATAGTTTGATCAGATGAACCAACTGGTGAGATGTGTAGCTCCTGCGTGAAGAATTAGTGGTGAAAAATAGATCCAGAATATTAAGACAGTGGTCACAGCGGTTAGGAATAGAGGTGTGGTGTGTGATAACTTGCAGCACATCAATGAGACTGGAGAACATGAGGGTTTCACTCCCCCCATCATCAGTATAGAAGGAATTCAACCATTCTCTATGGTGAACATTGAAATCCCTTAGGTAGAGGATCTCGGCTTGCGGGTGAGTGTCACAATCTAAGGACAGAAGTTTAGGTTGTTGAAGATAGATATAAAATCTGTAGAATTAGGAGAGCAGTTCAGGTACGGAAGGAAAACTGAGGTAGTTGGAAGACAGACCTTGAGCTACATAACATCAAAGTTTGGGGACTCATGGTCCTCGAGGCGAGCCACAGGTGTGTTGATGTTGGTATAAGCACAAACACCACCTCTGAACCGGAATCGTGAGTGGAGGTTATAGTTAGAGATGAGAAAGGAGCTCGTGAAAACATCTTTAGACAATTGGGTCTCAGAGAAAAGCAAGATATTATAATAAGTGTTTAGCAGAAGAGAGGTTACTGGACGCTACTAATGTTAGTGCAGTGAATAGATAAAGAGGCAGGTCTATCAGAGTGGGAAAGGTCGTGGGTTTGTGTTGTAATATTCACCTCATTCACCATCATGATCAACCTTTGTCTTATTTCATTTTACATCTGTAAACCTTATGTTGTGTTGTTGTTGTTCTCCAGGTATTAGCCATTGTTGTCAGAAATGTATAAACCTCTGTTATGTATATAAACATCAAGCTGCATTTCATGTTGGTTTCAAACTGTCGTGTGAGGGTAATTATCCTTCTGGGATTTCATGTTCCTTTCATCCAAGTATTCACCTTTACTACCCACCATATTTGGTAATTTTCCTATCCACTATAGCTGGTAGGTTGGTCTGGCAATCTGGGAAGTGTTTTGAGCTCATGTATTGAATCAGGAGGTCCTTCTCGTTGCTAAAGACTAGTCATGTTGCCTTTATGACCAAGCGAAGTCTGCCTCTGTAGCGACCATATCCTCCATGTATGAATGGCTGATTACCTCCCCCGAAACACAACGCTACGACACTTGAGCATAACGGTACGACACTTACGCACGACTGCACGACACTTGAGAACGACGGTACAACTCCTAGGTATAATGGCCTGGTCTTTGAACTGATCTTTAACACGAGTCAGGTCAAAGGTCAGGCTATTTTATGTTAGAGTCTTAGTTCTCAAGGGTCGTATGGTCTTGCTGATGGGTCGTTTCTTTGTGCACAAGGAACAAGATCTTTGATAAAACATTGCATAATGATAACATTAAAAGGAATTTCAGTATCTGTTTTTAAGAAAGTAGAACGTAAGACAACCACTCAAAATACTAATGCACAACCAAGATCTTGGAAGAGGCAAGAGTGTATCAGCTTCAGAATTTGTCACCATAATTTGGACTAAAATGAGATGGCAAGATCGATGTTGCCATTTGGGTATCACCGGAAAAAGCTACGCACCAAAGAGGTAGGTCAAAGAAAACGAGCGAAGGAAGAATATTCAGAGGGCATAAAACCAGGGTCGTCCGAAGAGATGAGAGAGTGGATGGAGACCAGCCCTGCCACTGACGGAGACAGGATCGGGGTAGTTAGTAGTGTTAGGGTAGTAGAGTGAATGTGATGTATACGATCCTTACTGGATGGTGAATAAGTTAGGAAAAGACCGAATTGGGGAAACCAAAGTAGATATTGTTGGAGATGTAGAGGCGACACTTACTTGAGAGACGAGACCTAAGCTGATCTCTCCAGACGGATGGATGAAGGTTGGTCGGCTGGTGGTGTACATTGGTGTCAGGCATGTCGACTTCCAGGGTCGTTAACGTCTTCAACATTGGGTTATTATCATCACCATCAATCTAAGAATCTTCAACTGTTTCTTCAGGTGTTCAAGATAATTCTCTGACCACACAGGCCCCTACTGCAGCACGGTCCTTTAATGTAAGATGCCTGATAGCAAGGAGGAAAGATAAGACACAGGAGGAGTGGGTGTGGCCGTCTTGGTAAAGGATAACATAATCTTTCCAGATATACAGGTGGATGGTCCACATTGTGCACGATTGTATGAGCGGGAGAAACCGTATACTGGTTTGCATTAATAGTACATTTAACTACATGAACGAGGAAGTTTTTTGATGTAGAATGTACAACTTAGACCTGGATTAGACTTTGTATCTCAAGTTTGCTCGGCAGGTTTATAGAACAGAGATGTAATAGTGAAGATCCACAAGAGGCAACAAAGATGGTAAAGGACTTGTTATTGAGCAGTTCTTTGAAAGATGTATTGAAAGATCAATAAAAGGTCAGAACAAAAAACCCAATGGAATAGATAATAAGTACTCATCTATTATGAGAGCAGAGGATATATGGAAGAAACTGTGGTGAAACTATGAATGTAGGTAGTATGTCGAGTACGTATATAGAGATATCAGAATGTTGTATGATGAGAATGTTCAAGGGATAGGTCCCCACAAGTGTAGAAATCCTTCCTCGTTCTGCACAATATGGAATACAACTGGGTAATAGTACACACACACACACACACACACACAGGAGCAGCCAAGACGTTCCTCAATCAACAAAGCTAAGCTACGATGAAAGGTTAAGGGCTACACAGGTGTTCACTAGGGAGGGGAGAGGAGAGATGGGTCGCATGATAACAGCCTTTACATTCTGAAATCACCTGGATGATGTCCACATTAGTCGGTTCTTCGCGAGGTGCAGTGCTAGAGTTACCAGAGGCCATGATCAGACGCTGGGACAGAGGCTAATCATGATCAGTAGGTGGCTGGAACGGTTTGTTCAAGGAGACGATGAATACCAGCAGCTTACGGAGAGTTAAGTTTTATTGATGGTGAGGAAGATGGAACCCCACCACGGTAAAACTCTTCCCCTGTAATGTATATATTGGTAATTATTCACCCACGCTTTGACTTTATGAGTCATAACGATGATACTGCTGAACCTAGAATGCCATTTTCCACGGGGAAAATGAAACACGATAAGTTCCCAAGTGCACTTTCATGCAATAATCACATCATCAGGGGAGACACAAGAGAGAAATATAACAGTCAGTTGATATACATCGAAGAGACGAAGCTAGGACACCATTTGGTAAACATGCGATTGTCCAAGACAGACAACGGGCGTTAATATACTTATCATTTTACAAATTCTATCAACAATAAAGTTATCTAATTTGCATAGACCATCACTGATATTAAGATTATATTTTTTGTGTATTTGATAATAGAAGATTCAATGATATTTCTCGTGGTAATAGAGTTAATAAGTGAGATACGACGATCATAGTTTTTAACGTGATTAAACAAGGCATTTGATCCTTGTCCTGTTCTTATACTATATTTATGTTGCTTAAGTCTAACAGAAAGATCCTTACCAGTCTGCCCAACATAAACCTTATCACAATTTCTACTTGCCACTTTATAGATGCATCCATGTAAAAATTGCATGCATCTATATATATATATATATATATATATATATATATATATATATATATATATATATATATATATATATATATATATATATATATATATATTGTTTAATCCAACTCGTCTCCGGTGAATTGAAGGAATTTCCTTTCTGTGTTTATGAACGATTTTTCCTTATATATTACACAAGCTTTTTTACACTGTAGAAGCGATCCATTCTCTTCAAAAACTTTTCTCTTTCCGCTTCAAGTCAAAGTTTTTACCTCATATTTTTCATCAATGCATCAGACGGTGATTTTCTGTTTAGGATGATTTGAAGGTTAAGCTACCCTCAGGACAATTTTCAAAGTAAAAGAACCAGCATTTGAAATTTCCTTAATTAATTATCGCTTCATATCATGTAATATGACACGTAGTTACCAGATTCGTCAAAGGTTTTCTCGTAAGCAGGTGTTGTGACCCGGCGTTGCTCCGTGCGAGAGTTCTTCGTTCTAGAAGTCATTAAATCTATACAAGTGCCTTAGGACCTGTGACTCTTGCGGCAGCTACATTGTTAATCCAGTTACTCAGATAAGAAGCTTAGTGATAAATGCTCATAATGCTGGCAAACAGTGGATTATTTAATGGCCTCCATTCCCGGTGTTACCCTTGTTTTATACGATTTTTTTTTTTTAACCAGTTGATGTATAGTGTTATATGTGTGACGTATGATGCTGACCCTGGTTTATGACAGACATTTATTATCGTACTGTAGTGACCGACGTGGCAAAACATGCCCCAGTGAAGGCCATTTCGGGTGAAAAGGAAAAAAGAGCAAGAGAGAATGTCGGAATTAACAGGGCTCAGCAGGTGTTTGTTGGCCTGACTCGTGAAGGTACAAAGGTCAAAGGAAGACGGAGCGACTAAAGGAGGAAGAGAATGCCACAGGTTAGCTGCTGCAGGGGAAAAAGGAGGTATTGTATCTATTATATTTTGATATATCTTTTATCTATTGATATTATATCTAGTATATCCATTAATATTATATCTATTATGTCTGTTGATATCCATTTCCCCGAAGAACAAACGGATTTACAGCCAGGATAAAGTTTTTGTTATACAGGAGGAACTGTTTCTTGAATGATTGAGATCTTGTGAAGGGCGTCACCTGTTACTGTTGTAGCATAGTTCATAAGGCTAGGCTAGGTGCATGTTTCAGGAGTGGAGGATTTTTCTTCCATCGTGCAAGAACAGGCTGGGTCAGGTTAGGTAACTTGGTTTGGCTGGGTTAGGCGATTAGGTTTGGTTTGATTATATTAAGTGGTTAGATTGACGCTCAAAAATCACATAGAACAATCAGGACCCGTGCACGGTATTGCGTATAGCATTGTTGTGGTCTGCACGGCCGGTGTGTAGGGAAAGTAGGTAATCTAATAACTTAATTTCCTTGGCCAAGACGTTACAGGCACCCGACAGACGTAGGGGTATAATAGTTACAGAAATACAGATGGGTATCAAGTAAGTTAAAGTATTGGTGTGAAGGCCCAATATATTCCTTAGGCTTACATCGACGCAAGAACATTGCTACAGCAAGGTTACAGCAAGGACCATATACATGGTGGGAGTAATTATGACCATAGAATTATCTTTTAACATGAAAATGGCGTTGGCAGTTTTTTGAGGTGGTTATAACTTAGCGTTGACGACCATAACGACCTTGGCAAATAATAGGCCTGAAGCCCAACTACCCAGTCAACTAATGAATACCTGTACATTAGGGCAGTGTAGAGAGTTAAAATGGTGGTTTTAGCAGGAATTTCAAATGTTACATGGGTTAGACTGGTGATTTATCTTGTTCCTAGCAGGAAATGACGCCCTGGATCAGTCCACGCTTGGCGCTGCAACCTGCCAGCGTTGATTCCCACGAGCCAGGCAAAGCGACAAGTTTTTGATATGTTTATTTCTGGTTTCTTGATTTTGTTATTCAAGGGAACCTCGAGTTCCCTTTTGCTTTGAAAACGTTTCTTTTTGATTTTCATAAATTTAGTCTGGTTTCTCTGCAGCCTCTGTGACTGATTAATAGTGGTAGAAATGATGGTGGGGTGGTTGTTTATATTTTGTTAATGATTCTTAAGATCCTTATTTTGATGGCAGCCTCCCTGCAGTGCTTAAGGGCCATACTGAAGTGCTATAGGGATCAAGTTGTTAGTAGATGTTTATTATTTTGATTTATTTGATAGTCATCCAACTCAAGTTACATTGACACATAAGGTTGTATTTTGTATTAGCGAGAATTCATCCTACCAAAGTTAATAATATTGTATTTCATAAGAATCTAGCCAAAGTTGTGTGGATACTATAGATCTCTATGTTTTTAGCTTGCTTTAGGTTAAGGTAGTTGCATGAATTTCAGGTGAATAATTTCCTATTTCTTACAAATAAATGTTATATGTATTGACTTCTGAACTCAGTAAATAGTGAATAACACCAAAATTCCAGTTGTGTATCATCAAGGTTGTTACCTGTTTAAGCCGAACCGGCACTTCTGTCTGGTCTGAAGTACGACTTGCATACTTAATAGGAAAAGGTAATACTTCTCCAACGTGGCAAACCACAGAGGACCAATATTGCTACGCTTGAGGGGAGGGAATGAGGGAATTCAAAATGAGCAACATTACTCCACTTGTATAGGTATAACTGGTTTTTCGTAATGTATTTCGTATTTGTATTAATAACAGAATCCCTACCTTATGCCATATTCCTGACTTAAATATTTGACAGATCACGTATTATTTGTATAAATGCCATGATTAATCTTGTGAGCAGCTGTTTCACATTTATAAGGGTTTCATTTGCCCGAATATAGAATACTATTCACGCTCCTGGGAGGGGTTCATCTTCTACCTCTGTATCAGCAAGAGTGGAATCAAAAACCTTCCGTGTCATTAATTCCCCGGGCATCATCTCTCTTCAGCCTAGTCTTCCTTTACAGGTGCACGATGCTGCCTCTGCCTCTCTCATTTAGGTATCCTTTTGGCCACTGTTGTCATGGCCTGTCTGTGTCTGCTCGTGTTCCCATCCTAGAACGTCTGTGTGGAGACCGGCCACCTGAGGGTAGGCCGTTGTGATGCCCCTCCTTACCTGGAACAGCTAAGCTGTGGAATTCTCTTCCTTTGTCTCTCCCTCTTCATATAACCTCTCCTGTAAGAGTCAGGCACACAAACATTTGCTAAGCCCTGATTAATTCCACTTTCTTTCTCTGCTGCGTCATTAGGCTGACGGGGTTATGATTCAGTTGATCGACGGAGTTGGTTGCTTTCTTAGCTCGCGTGCAATACCACCACATGAATTACATGTTAAATAGCTCTGTCTGTTGCTTCTCCTCATTAAGCTTGCACCGACCTAGACATAATAACTTAGTCCCTGAACATGACGTTATCACCTTTGAACACTACGGTACGACCCTTGACTTACCTCCTACCAGGTATGTGTCTCAGTGGTAACATTCATGTTCTGCTATGCAGTGCAGGAGACGGTGCATAAGAACATACTACTAAATGCTGAAGCTTTTGAGAAAGGAATTCGAAGCACACGTCATTCTAGACTATCGTGTACACTTCTTTGTTGCTATCCGTTTCGCTTTTGTAGTAACTGTGGAAGTTCAAGTTCGCCATCCAAGAGAGGCAATAAACTCAAAAAAATGTTTTATTTTGTTTGATAGTTTGAATCATAAGTGTGTAACAGCAGTCTGTAATACCTGAGTGAACAGCACATTCATACTCATTTCATTGTAGCGTAGCTGTGTATTGGTCTGGGTCTGTCCACGTCAAGTAGCCTAGCATGATTCCGTGATATGCAAGGGTCGGACAGTCCCACTGCCAGCCATTACAGGGTCATCAACTAGGCACATATTACTGGTCTATGAATCATGGTACTTCCACGACCTGCATTTATATCACCTGAAACAACACCCTAATTACGGCTTCATGAACATCACCAGAAAACGAGGTAATTTTCCTTCATAATAATTATTTCAACTACTCATCCCTCTTACAATATTGATGTAAACACACCCGATTGCTGCTACACATGAAGTATTTGTGTGGTTCCAGCAGTCTAACCCTACGGTATTTCACTGGATACTAATAATTCAGTATAAAGGAAAGTAAATCCCTTCATTTGGGTACAACTTCGGGAAACAGAAATAACACTGAACCTGCGAGGGAAAGGTTTTCAGGGTACGTGAGGTGGCAAGGATAAGAACGTCTAACAGGGTACATGAGTTAGCTAGGATAAGGACGTGGCTCCCACAGCCTAGTGAACGCCTTGCAGCAACAGCGCCCAGACCTGCCATTTTCTCGTCAGCATTGTTGACGAAACCTTTTTAGCTAGCCCGAGTGTAAGAATGTAAAAATTTTTCAACTCACTCTTTCACCCAGAGTGTAGCGTATGCACAGGAAGAATAAGTCGAACTAATTATGTCCATTATGAAGAGTGATGATTTCACTTTCCGTTGTACGGAAAAGATGGTTAATATACTATATAAATTAGTGACTTTAGCGACTCGTAGCAGTAGATTTAGCGACTTTAGCAACTCGTAACATTACTTTTTTAAATTCTACTTTGAAATATTGACTAGTAAAATTCCTTATGGATAACAGTCTAGTTGATATTGTATGATAACACCACAGTGGAATCAGCATATCAATAATGTGAATGGGAGCGAAATCCTTATCTTTGAAATTTCCAGATGATAGTAAAATTTTTACAGATCATACAAAACTCTTGTTTTTCTTAGAATATTTTTTCCTTTTTATGCGAATACATTCTTATGAAATGAATGTTGCCTGAAAAGCACAGCAGGTTTGTGAAATGCGCTTTTAAGATGAACGAGAGTTAAAAAAAAAAGTCGAGAGGAAGTGAAGTTAGGTGCTTTTAGCCGCGTTGAAGCATACGCCTAGACTCCCGCGCTTTTCACAAGAACCTCCGCGTAGTAGTAGTAAGAGACGAGTTGACGCCAACTTCTTGCCTTTGTCTCACTCATCACGTTTATCACGTAGGACGATCACGTCATATATCCCGAACTGCCTTCAGTTAGGGTAGCTTGCAAACATTGTGTTTGAAAAGCGGGGCAGAAAGTGAGTGAGAAACGAGGGAAATGTGATGTTCTCCAAGCGCCATAGCCAATTCAAGGGAACCCAACTTACGCGCTCTCCATAGCCGAATCAATAAAGATGGCGGGAATTTCAGTGGTGCCACATATTCTTTTTGTTTGGGAAATACTGTGAATTTGCGTATATTCAATCATCGTAATACCTGATTCGGCGGTTTTCCGTGATGTTGCTGCTTTTGAGTGTCAGGATGAGCAATAAACTTACTGTTGGTATGAGAATCAAGACATAAACACTTGCTGGGTAATGCCAGACGTGGCACTTCGATTTCGAACCCGCGCATGAGCCCTTCGGAAAGGAATCGCGATGCCATTCCAACTTGTGGATGCCTCAGTGCTGTGGCATCATTGGTGAGGGGTGGAGTGTTTGTTAGGGACGCTGGCAGCTCCATGACTTCAGCCTAAATACTTTTTTGGTGTATTTGGAATATATGCACTAATTTACTTTGATAAGTTACTTACAAATCCAGCTGTCGTTGTGGATGATTATATACATTGCGTAGTTCATAATGAAGACACTTTAAACAGACTTTTTAAAAGTATAAGTAGTTGGAGAGTGGAGATATATTTCGCAGAAAACTTTTGCCCTAAGATTTAAGAAAACTCCACCGTCAGTTTCAGCGGTAATCCCCTCTACACGTTAGGAAGGAACTCTTGAGGTAAGTTGAAGAGCTTAACAACCTTAACTGATGTTCGTGTTGGTTTTTTATGGTACAACGCATATTACCATCACGGTGAGAGAGAGAGAGAGAGAGAGAGAGAGAGAGAGAGAGAGAGAGAGAGAGAGAGAGAGAGAGAGCGTGTATGATGGTGTTGGTGTGGTTGTATGAATATATTGCGCTTGCGTGGGTTAGCGTTATACATACATTTGTGGGTAAGTGATCATATAAAGCTCATCAACTGTATAGCGATATGGTTTATCATGTTTTGAATGATGTTTATATGTTAGTTTAGTCCAATACTCTTACCATGGTGGTAGTAGTAGACAAACCTAAAGTGGCGAAGCTGGTGGAAGGTAAGGAAGGCATAAACAAAATGATAAAAGGCCTAATCTAGCTCTTTCGGACGCGTACGTGCGTAATGGTGTGTTAGCACGCTTATTTTGTGAGGGGGAGAATTCCCGCCTTGACTGTTTTCTTTATGCATTGAGATCATTTGATGTTACAATATATTTTTCCCCCCTCAGAAGAGACTACGGGTGTTATCCCTTTGGTTGAGCTTCATCAGAGTAATGCAAGGTATTGTTGTCTTAAGAGCTCTTTAGGAATTGCTTGTTGCTGGTGTCCCTAAAGGATTGTAACAAGATTCTAAGGTCTCTCTCTCTCTCTCTCTCTCTCTCTCTCTCTCTCTCTCTCTCTCTCTCTCTCTCTCTCTCTCTCTCTCTCTCTCTCTCTCAAGCTAATACAGAACAAAATCATCATCATCCTTATTCTGCACTGCACACAAAACACATACACACACACACACACACACACACACACACACACACACACACACACACACATATACGCTCACACCTACACGCACACACACACACACACACACACAGACTTAAATACACAGGTAAATAGACATCAAGAGATAGGGCACCATGAGTGTATATTTGCCTCACCATAATAAGTAAGTACACACACACACACACACACACGCACACACACACACACACACACACACACACACACACACACACACACACACACACACATATAGCCCTGGGGCAAGGGGAGAAAGAATACTGCCCACGTATTCCCTGCTTCCCGAAGAAGGTGAGTAAAAAGGGTGGGAGAGGGGGCTGGAAATCTTCCCGTTCTGTCTTACTTTCCAAAAGAAAGAAGAGAAGGGGGCCAGGTGAGGATTTTTCCCTTTAAGGCTTTGTCAGCTGTTCCTGACGCTGCCTCGCTCGCGCGGGAAATGGCGAGCGTTTATTATATATATATATATATATATATATATATATATATATATATATATATATATATATATATGTGTGTGTGTGTGTGTGTGTGTGTGACTACATAAGTATATATATATATGTGTGTGTCAACATGAACATGCAGTTGCTTTACTGGTCAGCAGAATACAGCGTAGACGTTATCTCTTAGTGAATCCATCCCGTGGCAGATGGCAGTGGGTACACCACAGAGAGCAGAGCGGGGTGGGGTCCACCATGGTCGGACCCCACCTCGCAGTGACACTGAAGTGGTATCAATTAGAGGCAAAGGATCAGCTTCACCTGTCGTGGAGAATGGGATACGTCCTGGCTTCATCAGTGGAGACTCTCTCTCTCTCTCTCTCTCTCTCTCTCTCTCTCTCTCTCTCTCTCTCTCTCTCTCTCTCTCTCTCTCACACACACACACACACACACACACACACACGCACACACACACACACACATACACCCTTGTGTCACTTTGCACGCATGTTATTGTGTCTGTTCTGAACGTTCGAACACGACCGTACTTGAGCACGGCGGTACGACCCTGGAACGCGACGGTACGACCCATGGGTGTGATGGCTTGGCCTCGTCCAGACCGTAAGAGATCAGGTCGAAGGCCACCCAGGCCGTCGTACACAGGAGTCGTGCCGTCGTGCTACCCAGGATCGACTCATGTTGCAGGTGATGATCAAGACAGGGATCAAGATAGGCCAGTAGGATGGATCAAGATAGGCCAGTAGGATATCGTGTCCTGTGACTAGCTGGGGGATTGGCTGAGTGAGGCTAGAGGAGGTCGAGATGTCGCACACACATGGTACTTGGGAAGTTAGATATCTGGTTTCTTACCTTTATAACTTGCTAGGAAGGTAGATAGCAGTTTCCTCGCCTTTATATATCTTACCATGAAAGAAATTTGTATATTATCATTTGGAAAGCAGCCAGGTGTTCTTTCACCGCCTTCATATCGTGTTAGGAAAGTAGTCAGTTGTTCTTTCAGCCCTGGTGAATCCTAGTTTTATAATGTACTTTATTAAGAGTGTTCCTGACCTTCCTCTGGTGTTCGTGAGTGCTGGTGGCCTACAGGAAGATCAGTGTTGCTGGGTGATGTGTGGGTGTTGCCCCGTGGTTCATGATATCATGGAACACCAGACGTGTTGGCCAGACATGTAAGGAGCTTTGTTTTCCCTCTTCGATGGCTCTCCACGGGTTCCTTACAAGACCAGGTTGTACGAACACTGTCCTGGGTAGATGATGCATTTGATAGCAGTTCCTGGTGATGTGTCTAGACCAACTGTGTCTTGTGATGGTCAGGAAACTGAACCAGTTCTTGGACGGAGTCACACGTTGATGGCTGCCCTGAACACATCTAGTTGGCTCAGAGATTATTGCTTGCTTTCATCTCGTGTTCTCCATGGCTGATCCCCATTTCCTGTTGGTTGAAGCACAATAACTGAACATTATTCTTGTAGTTTAGTGCTAGGTGGGGTTAGCGCACACTTCAGGGATGAGAGTAGCGCACTGGAGTTCTCTTTTCTGGTTAGTGTAGAGCTTGTTTGGGTTAGGTTAGGTTAGTTTAGGTAGGTTTAGGTTAGGAAAAAGAAACTGGTTAGTGGTTAACGTTATGATGGCGCGCTGTCTGCCTTCACTTTCACACCAGTCCAGCAAAATACAAAGCTAGTCTCCCGAACGGGTGTGGGTGGTCTGTAAGATATTGGAACAGATACTACAGATACTCAGAAAGCAAGTGCATTACTTCCTGCAGAGGAGTAATTTCCAAATTGAAAGACGGCGTGGTTTTAGGGAAGAAAGGTCATGTGTAAAGAATCTTTTAAATTTCTACTAGAGAGTGAGCTCTCTTTGAGACAAAAGGAAGGCTGGGTAGAATGTACGTATTTGTATGGACTGCCAGAAAGCATTTGATTCTACCACACTGGAGGTTAATTATGAACCTGGATCACCAGGCAAGAATAAGTGCAGCCTTTTTCAATAGATAGAATATCACTTTAGTGGAAGGGGACAAAGGACGCTTATTTCCTGCCGGATGATATTTATAATTGGCCTTTTTTGCCCTGTGCCATCCTCATTACTTTACATTTGCTTTGGTTGAACTTCAACCACATGTATAAGATCAGCCCAAGAGTCTGTCAGTGTTCCCTTGTAACTTGATGCAGTCTTCCATAATATTCACTTCCTTCATTACCTTCACATCTGCAAACACATTCAGGTAGGAGTCCACACCTTCAGGCAGGTAATTTATATAAATCAAGAAGAGTAATGGCCTGAGAACAGAACCTTGCCGAGTTTCGTTACTGTCCTCCACCCATTTTGAGAAGGCATTTCTTTGTCCTTTTTTTCCGTTGCAGTAAGATAATCTCTTCATCGAGGGAGTCTCCCTTTCTCTCGTGTTTGATGATCCTGCCTTTTTAATCAGCCTTCCATGCGGTGCAGTGCTCAATGCTTTCTGGCAGTCTAGGCACGAAAAAATCCATCCACTTTTATGTCCAGTATTGAGCTCACTCTCTCGTAGAAAGGTAAGAGGTTCGTTACGCTTAACCTTCTCTCCCTGAAACCGTGTTGCCTCTTACAAAGGTAATTTCTCCTTTGCAGGAAGACATACAGTTGCTTTCTGATTATCTTTTCCTGTACGTTACAGACTAACGCTCGTCAGGGAGACCATTATGTAGTTCAACGTCACTTCCCGGTCTCCTTTCTCATTGACAAGTATGAAGTTTCCTCATATCAACTTCGGTGGCACTCTGCCTTTCTCCAGCGACATCCTGAAGGTGTTTCAGGAGTTTTCTCAAGTGTAACTGCTCATATCTTCAGCACACATGATGACATTGCACCAGGACCATAGACTCGCACGAGTCAAGACTCTCTGGAAGTCTGTTAATGTCTTTTCTAAAGAAATCAATGCCATCCAAGAACTCCAAGACCTCCTCCTCCTCCACCTCCCATCTCACTGGTGTTGGGGCTGTAGTGTCTTCCACTGTGAGGACACTCGTGAACTTGTTATTCAGATCCTCACATATCCTTACACCATCCTCCGCTACTCTTCCCTCTCAATCCCTGTATTTTGTGGCCATGTTCCTAGCTACTGGCCTCCAGATGCCTGTTCATATCCCCATAGAAACTGTTGATGGTTGTATAGTCTCCATCAGTATGTCTTCTCTTCATGTCGTGTCTCATATCTGGTCTCATAACTTCCTACATTACAACATTCATGGTAGCGTGTGTCTGTCTGTGTGTGTGTGTGTGTGTGTGTGTGTGTGTGTGTGTGTGTGTGTGTGTGTGTGTGTGTGTGTGTGCAGGTTACATCTAGGAATGATGGTGTGTTAGTCTCTGTCGTCCTGATGTACTCAGTGATATGCTAGTTTAGGAAATTTTCCTCTGTGCCCACTCTTAGAGCCAGTGTGTTCACTTGTGTGTTTACTGTGTGTGTGTGTGTGTGTGTGTGTGTGTGTTACTCTTGGTGGTTGTAAAAGCCTTAGAGGCGAGCCAGGGCGACTAGTGGCCGGCTCTGGCCGTGAGCAACATGTCGGGAGGAGGAGTCATATTTTTCACCACGTAATATTGAACTAACTTTTGCCCCAGTTACAAGATTTTCTTATCTTTATGCATGGTAAACCTCACGTTAATGTTCATCATTTGTTAGGGGGAATATAACGAGGTTTAAGGAAGGTTCAGGGTTGGGTCTGGTATGGTTCCCGGGGCGGGGCAGCGAAGGAGGAAAAACTGCCAGCTGTGGCCAAGTGCAGTACGCAGGATGGAGCGGGTCCCCGGGGGAGTTACCACGGTCCCCGGGGGAGTTACCAGGGTCCCCGGGGGAGTTACCACGGTCCCCGGGGGAGTTACCAGGGTCCCCGGGGGGAGTTACCAGGGTCCCCGGGGGAGTTATCACGGTCCCCGGGGGAGTTACCAGGGTCCCCGGGGGAGTTACCAGGGTGCCCGGGGGAGTTACCAGGGTGCCCGGGGGAGTTACCAGGGTTCCCGGGGGGAGTTACCAGGGTCCCCGGGGGAGTTATCACGGTCCCCGGGGGAGTTACCAGGGTCCCCGGGGGAGTTACCACGGTTCCCGGGGGAGTTACCAGGGTGCCCGGGGGAGTTACCAGGGTGCCCGGGGAGAGTTACCACTTGCTCTCCCTAGACGTTACTCTCACCGGATGTTATTTTTCGTGGGTGTCACTCTCACTGGATGTTGTTCTTCCTGAATGTTACTCTCCCTGAATGTTATTCTCCCAGTTTGTTGCTCTATTTAGATGTTACTCTCCTTAGGTATTGTTCTCCCTCCATGTTAGTCAACCTGGATGTTGCTCTCCCTGGATGTTGCTATCCTCGGATGTTGCTCTCCCTGGATGTTGCTCTCCCTGGATGTTGCTCTCCTCGGATGTTACTCTCCCTGGATGTTGCTCTCCCTGGATGTTGCTCTCCCTGGATGTTGCTCTCCTCGGATGTTACTCTCCCTGGATGTTATTCTCCCAGTTTGTTGCTCTATTTAGATGTTACTCTCCTTAGGTATTGTTCTCCCTCCATTTAGTCAACCTGGATGTTACTCTCCCTGGATGTTGCTCTCCCTGGATGTTGCTCTCCCTGGATGTTACTCTCCCTGGATGTTATTCTCCCAGTTTGTTGCTCTATTTAGATGTTACTCTCCTTAGGTATTGTTCTCCCTCCATGTTAGTCAACCTGGATGTTGCTCTCCCTGGATGTTGCTCTCCTCGGATGTTGCTCTCCCTGGATGTTGCTCTCCCTGGATGTTGCTCTCCTCGGATGTTACTCTCCCTGGATGTTGCTCTCCTCGGATGTTACTCTCCCTGGATGTTACTCTCCCAAGGGTTTGCTCTCTCTGGATGTTAATCTCCCTGGGTATTGTTCTCCCTGGAACTCACTCTGAAAGTTAACGTGAAGGCTCAGTATTGTTCGGGCAACTTCCTGCTGCTTCTTGAAAGCCGATCGTATAGGTATCCGCACGGAGAGGCCGACTGGCCGTTTTCTTTTAATGATTAGAGGTATAGAAAATGAGAAGTAACCTAAAGGAACGCAGACTTCTTACTCTTCATTAAGTAGGCGTTTTGAGAGAGAGAGAGAGAGAGAGAGAGAGAGAGAGAGAGAGAGAGAGAGAGAGAGAGAGAGAGAGAGAGAGAGAGAGAGAGAGATTATCATGTTATGACGATGATAACCTAAACCTTAGACTTTAGGCTCAAGTCAGAGGCCAAGCCATTATACCCAAGGGTCACACCCTTGCACTCAAAGGTCGCACCCTCGTGCTCAAGGGTCACACTCTCGTCCTTAAGGGTCGCACCCTCGTGCTCAATAAAGGGTCACACCTTCGTGCTCAAGGGTCACGCCTTAGTGCTTAAGGGTCACGCCTTAGTGCTCAAGGGTCACACCTTAGCAAGGGTCACACCTTAGTGCTCAAGGGTCACACCTTAGTGCTCAAGGGTCACACCTTATTGCTCAAGGTTCTGCCTGTGTATCTCTCCGTAGAACTGTACCTGTGACCAACACATACATACAAGTAAACAGCCACACACAAATACCTCATCATTACACCAAGACGGCCAGTCTTAACAAGGCAACAACATCATAAATCAAGCTGGTTGACTAATAAACCAAACTGTTCATTTTAAACTAGTTGTGTACATAAGCTATGGCTGTAGACATGAATAACCAATAAGCCACAACTACACGACCGTACACACACCACAGTTGTTCCTGAACAATACAGCTGTATATGATATAAGACGCGACTTCACATAAACCACAACTGAGCACATAAACCTGGACTAAATTGATAAAACTCAACTGTGCACTTGAAGAGAACTTCACACAAATGAAGACATAAACCACAGCTGAACACATAAACCACAACTGTCCAGAGAAAATACAGCTGTACACATAAACCACAACCGAGCTTATAATAAACCACAGCTGCACTCGTAAGCCACACGGACGTGTACGTTAACCACAGACCTGTACGTATATGCCACGTCGATAATCCGCACACATCAAACAGCTTAAACTGCCCACATCGCAACCATGTGATTGGCACTTCTTATACACACCGGTGTAAACAACATAAACAGTAAGTTTGGATAATAATGATAATAGTAATAACAATAATAATAATATTAATAATAATAATAATAATAATAATAATATTATTATTATTATTATTATTATTATTATTATTATTATTATTATCATTATTATTTTTATTTGCAACTCTGTGCTTCTTTTATGGGGTTCCTGCAGCTTTAAGGGTGCGCTGCACGCGGCAGGAAGGTAATGTGGGTTTCCCTGGGGCGGTAAGGTCGGTCCATTGACGGTGATACATCCTCGTCGAAGACGATTTCTCGCTCTCACTGTTGCTTCTTATAGGCGGAGTCCGGGAACACCACTAACGCATATTAGTGGAAGTCAACACTGACTCCAACTAGGGCATTGCACACACACACACAAAAAAAAAAACACCACACACAACACACACACACACACAACATGATAGATGCCAAATATTCCTGTGCACCACAAAACCAGGCACCTCACATAAGATTGTGTAATATGCAAACTTTACATGTTCCCATCGCTGTGGTCTAGTAGACTTCCGTTATTAATACAGAGATTACAGTTGTTCAGAGCACTGCGGGGTTGGTATCAGGAAACCCTAGCAGAGTATAGCAGTTTTAAAGTACCTTCTTAAGGCTGTACTTTCATTTTTTCCTTTCTTATATTGCACTTTAAGCTGGCGTTTGTCGCCTCTAACACAGCGGCTGTAATGTATGGAGGGAGGAGATGACCGGCCTGTGATCCGACCTTGATGTAGACCATCATGGTCCTTCCCCCTCATCATGACCGTTGTGCCATGTGTTGTGACGGGCCATCATGGTTCTCCCATACATGCTCTCCCTCCGTCACGTAGATGGTGTCGTTAGCCTCAATAATCAGGTTCAACTTTCATCCGACCCAACAGCTTCTTTCTTCGTCTGCCTCTTCCTTTAATCTCACCGACTGAAACTAAATTTATTTTCTCTCCCATCTTACCTGATGGTGTTGCATAGAAACCTTAAGACAACAAAAGGTAACTTCGGTGCAAGATAGCGAGCAAGACACAAGGGTGAAGTGGTGTGATGGATAAACTTTCCTCAACTCACGTTCGCTGAAGGCGCCAATTTGGAGGCTCGGACGACACACACATCGCCGCGTCGTCGCCCTCCGTTTTCCTCCTCGTGAGAAAGTAGTTCCGACCCATTTGTTGGTGATTTAGGCCCCGACCAAATGTTCCATCTCCGCATTTATGTCCTGACCCCAGGCGACCATAACATGAAATATAAATAGCCCCTCGGCCTGTGGGGGCCATGAAGGAGGGGGATGTCGTGGGTCTGATGCTATATTGGAAATTACTAGTAATGGTGTTGGCGGCCATTTTGAATGCGTCATGACGGCAAAATATGTGGCCATCTGGCAATATAAGAAGCTCAAGTGACGCAATTTGTCACTTATGGTTATCATTTGCTCATGGACGTTCAGTTTCTCTTGCTGATCTTCGTTGGGCTGACGTCTTGTGATTATATTTTGTACAACGATTGTTTATATCGTAAGAATTTATCATATTCTACCTTCGAGCGCTATTGGCCAAGTTGTTTGAAGATGCATATCCGCTGTCGCATCATTTTCCAACAGTGGGTGCTGTTGTGGTGGCAGGCGAGAATAATTCTGCCACCAGTGCCCTGGCTGTTGGAAAATGTTAGGTGTGCCTGTGGATTTGCACAGCAAAACCCCGTAACATTTTCCAACCATTACAAGGATAGACCCACCTTCACACCTGACATTTTCCCGGGGCCGCAGGTGCACACATTCACAGCCCTGTCTGGGGCTTGCCACCGGCAGAGGTGCGGTCTGTGTTAACCCCGTGGGCAGGACCCTCGAACACGACGGTGCCACACTTGAACACGACGGTGCGACATTTGAACACGGCAGTACGACCTTTGAGCACAACACGACGACCCTCGAACACGACGGTACGACCCTTGGGTATGATAGCCTAGTTTGTGACCCTGGCCTTTGATGAAGCTCAGAGCCAAGCCATCATGACCAAGGGGTCGTTGTGTCGTGTTCAGTGGTCGCTAGTCGTACTCCAGACGGGCCGAGAATGGAGTGGATGAGAATGATCCATGTATCACTCTTATGGGTCATGCTGGAGAGGGCATCAGATGATATGTGGTTGTGCCAGATGGGATATACGAAAAAATAACACAGCAACACGTCCCACACCTTAGTTGGATGTGTGTGTGTGTGTGTGTGTGTGTGTGTGTGTTGGGGGGGGGGACACCTCACGAGCGACACCTAGGAGGGATAAGTCGAACTCGCTCGGAACAGCCAGCTCGTTTTCTTTTCCAGGGTAAACTCTCCTGTGAGCAGCACAAAGACCCAACCAGCAGGGGTGTTATGTTAGCCCCTCTGTCGTGTGATGTAACTTTTGAAATGTGTGTGTGTGTGTGTGTGTGTGTGTGTGTGTGTGTGTGTGTGTGTTAAAGATCGTTGAATTGATAAAGCATCATGAAATTCATGATGATGATGATCATGTCTCGTGTGCCTGTCTCTCCCAGCGTAGGCTGAGCCATGGCTGCTCACTTTTTCCCCTGTGGCTCACCTCTTTCCGCTACTCCAGGCATAATCTATGTTGACTGCTGCTGAACCTCCTCCAGCAGATCAAGTTTCCTCAAGTAGTGGCCACCAAACTGGTGATGCACACGGTAAATTGGGTCTATGACATAAATACTCCACTTAATAGTTTCCTCGTCTAAGTACTTGAGAGCCATTTCGACTGTAGTATATAATGTAGTCCCTCGACACCTCAGGTAAGAATGTCAACACATTACTGCCCCTCATCGCATAATACCTGTAATTTCCTCCCCTAAGATGATACTCATAACTTAGCCTCATTCCCCGTGTCCCATCCTGCTGAATTCATTAGCCGTGTACGTAATGTGTTCAGTTCTTTGTAGTTTGTCACACAGTTCCAGGAACTGTGTGTGTGTGTGTGTGTGTGTGTGTGTGTGTGTGTGTGTGTGTGTGTGTGTGCGCGCGTTCAAAAACAGCACTGATGAAGTTAAAAGTTCCTCAGCAGTGGATTGGAAATAAGCATGTTGTCCTGCAATGACTATGTCCCCAAAAGTGCTTCAAACGACAACTGGCCCCTGAACTTTCTGTGATCTCTGTACTCTCTCTTGCCCACCGCTCTAGGGATGGGCAGCATTACGCAGTAACCTAGTAGCTCCTCCGACAAAGAAAATCAATTAATACTTCTCTAATGTCGTTTGCCAGCCCCTCTCAATAACCAGCCTATCACTGATCTCCCATTCGTCCATTCTGCCTACCACCTTCTATCAAAAAATTTTAGTTTAAAGTAGTAAGATGTGAGTAAGTCATGTTTAGGGCACCAGTTAACATAGGGAAAATATATTGTCCAACATTCCTTACAACCAGAACGTCTGAGACTAACAACTGGGGCCATCTGGATTGCTATCGTGCAATACTAGTGATACGTTTCCTCTGGTTTGGGAATTGCTCAAAGGAGCCGGATCAGACCTTCTACTTTCGGGTTTTGTCTCGTAGAGTGAGGAACCGCCTGGAGTGCTCTTGATGGGGGCGTTGTCGAGTAGCAAGGTTATCGACCTCTATTGCGTCGCACCCCCTCCTTTTAGTGACACACACACACACACACACACACACACACACACACACACACACACACACACACACACACACACATACACACATCAACAGATAAACACAGTGTTAAAGAAAAGAAAAATCCTTCCCTTTCTTGAGGCTCAGATCACGCATGGCTTCGATTATTCCCCAAGGAGCCAAGTAGAACCTGTGGCACTAATGAACCATGCCAATCAGCATTAGAGAGAAACATCAAACACGTATATCCTTTCAGGCGACACGTCGTCCGCGGGGGTTGGTTCTTAACCATGTAACAGGTTGGCTCGGCCCCTGGGAATGATGTGTTGGCCTGTGATCTAAGCCTTAAGGGTTCAGATCTGAGGCCAGCCCATCATTCCCAAGGGTCGCACCATTGTAGCTCAGGGGCTAACGTTGAATTCATCACACACAAACACAAAGTGTTTTTTTTCTTGTAGGCTACGTGAGACGCCTGGCCGTCGAGACACCCCCCATGTATTCCACCCTGCCGGCTATCAGTGGTATTATAAGAACGTTGTGTTCCTCATTACCCAAAACCCCTACAGTAACGTGAAATATCACGTCGTAAACACCGCTTAACTGGTGGCATGCTGAGTCCTAGTATGACTCGGGGAGGGAAACTGGAGGATAATTGTCCGGCACACATAATACAGCCAGGACGGGGACGGCCAGCCCTCACGCGACGGGTCTTCTGGGTGTGTTAAACAGCCGCTCGTGTTGTCTAGAACTGCTCACTCTGTGCATCCAGATGGTGACCACATGAATTGGCTGCTAACAGCATTACTTGTATTGGAGGTGAAGCGTAAACGTTATGTACTGGAAAGGATAGTATGTTTTGGTTCGTTATGTCCATGTTCCTGCTGCCATTAATGAACTACCTGTAATATATACCTGTGTATAAATTACAGAGCATGATTCGCGATACGCGTAATTACCCTGGGGAGTTAGGATCTATACAGGGATGAATTATGTATTTGCTCAGGTCGTGTCTTCATGTGGTTTAGTAAGGTTGCCAGGCTCAAGCTGGAGCGTTACAAAGCCATTCAACCTGCAACAGACCATTGTGTCGTGTTCAGGTTGTTTGTGATACCGGAAGACATCAGAAACTCCTAGATTAATGTGATAAAGGAAAAGACAGTTGATTCAAAGAAAATAACCCGCACACTGGCGATGTGACTAAGGAGACACAAATATAGTAAGTCGTGAACTTGAAGCGAAATACATATCAAGACTATTCTTAAACGTATCTGTTAGAGAAAAAGTACTTCGCCTTATTCGAGTTATAACGTTTGCCCACGAGTTTGTATCCATTACTACGAGTGAAGTTAGACGAATCAGGTCTTCAGTAATATTTGTGAGTTCAGAATTACCAGAGCCTTTGATCATTTTGAATGCTTGTATTAGATCCTCTCGTAACCTTTCCTTTTCCCAGCAAAATAGATTCAAATCGTTTCGCAGGCACTCATAAGATTGTCTCAAGCTGGGAACCATCATGGTGGCTCGAAGCTCTACTCCATTGCGCCTGTTCCTTTTTTTTTTTTTTTTAAGTAGGATGACCAAACCAGAGCACAACATTCAAGCTAGGAAAGAACAACGAATTGCAAAGAGTAAGGATGATTTCCCTGGACTAAGATTCAAAAGCCCTACCTATGAATCCAAGAATTTTCTTTGCTCTTTTCGCTGCTTCTTTGCACTGCTTATATGATTTTAGGTCACCAGAGATTATCACACCTAAGCCTTTCTCCTCATTTACCTTTTGCATTTCAACAGAATTCATACTGTAGCTTGCCTTTTCTTTCTTATAACCGAAGTATAAAACTGTGTACTTATCAACAATGAAATCCGTAGGACATATGGAGACAATGAGTGAGGCAAGGTTGACAAAGAGGATATATGTGTCAGAGATGGAGGGGCCAAGGAGAAGCGGAAGACCAAATTGGAGGTGGTAGGATGGAATGAAAAAAGATTTTGAACGATCGGGGCCTGAACATGCAGGAGGGTGAAGGGTGTGCATGGGATAGAGTAGATTGGAACGATGTGGTGTATTGGGTTCGACATGCTGTCAGTGAACTGAACCAGCGCATGTGAAACGTCTGTGGTAAACCATGGAAATGTCTGTGAGGCTCTGTTTGTGGATATGGAGTTATGGTTTCGGTGCATTACAATTGACAACTAGAGAGTGGATATGAGCGGATGTGACTTTTTCTTGTCTGTTATTGGCACTCACGCGGGAAACGGCGATCGAGTAGACACACACACACACACACACACACACACACACACTTCTATATATGAAGGCTCCTCCCCGCTCGCCACTATAGATGGAGACATGATAGTAAAGCAGAAGGCTTCTCTCCACCCACCACAATAGATGGAGACAAGATAGTAAAGCAGAAGGCTCCTTCCCACCCACTTCTATAGATGGAGACAGGTTAGTAAAGCAGAAGGTTCCTCCCCACCCACCACTATAGATGGAGACAATAGTAATGCAGGTTCCTCCCTATCCACCGCTACAGATGGAGACAAGATAGTAAAGCAGAAAGTTCCTCCCCACTTACAACTATATAAGGAGACAAGATAGTAAAGCAAAATGCTCCTCCCTACCCACCGCTATAGATGGAGACAAGATATTAAGGTAACAGGAACTTCTTAGAATATGTTCAAAGGGAGTCGGGCATAGTTATGAGATGTTCTTGACTCTCTCTCTCTCTTTCTTTTCCCCAAAGAATTTTCTGTTCTTAGGCCTCGTATGAAGTGCCCTTGACTGTCTTTCAGTTTTCTATAGACATTTTTATTCATAGGCCAGGTTAGGAGATAGACTTGAGCATCCGCCTCTTTCCCTCTGAATGTTCTGGCTTTAGGCCTGAAGAGAACTCATCGGTCTGTTTGTACTGATGTCATTTCGTTTGCTAGTTTGTTTTTACTGTACTTGAGTTTTACTTTATGTTTTTTTCCTTCTGCATGTTGTGCTTATATGAATGTTCTAATTTGTAGTAAGGGGTACAGTATTCTGAAGTGAGTCGTGATCACAAGCCAATTTTTGAACCTTCTGAATGAGAAGTAGGAGACTTTACATATATATATATATATATATATATATATATATATATATATATATATATATATATATATGTATATATATATATATATATATATGTGTGTGTGTGTGTGTGTGTGTGTGTGTGTGTGTGTGTGTGTGTATAATTCGCTGCAGCCAGGTTAGGTACAGGTTTAGAGCTAAGGCTTATGTCAGTTAATTGTGTGACGATGACGAGAAAGAGATTAGTCAAGTGTAGCAGGAGTGGGAGACGACATGGCTTCCTCCGTAAGCTGATAAGATCGGGTGTGTGTGTGTGTGTCTGTGTGTGCGTGTGTTATCGTTAGTGTGGAGTAACGTTTGCTGAGAATGAAATTGTGAATATCATTAAATTATGACTGTGGGAGTATGGATGAATATGTTAGCTTGGAAGAGGGAGGTGACTCAGATCTTGATGACTGTGAGAACAGGTCGAACACACAGCTGCTGAGAAGCGCTGTGTGGCTCCCCTACCATTGTGCGTTGCGCTGTGTCTCAGGAACAGCAACACCAGTGGACTAAAAATTTAAGAGAGAATGTAAATCACATCGTTGTATGTGCTGGAAGTAATTGAGTCAGTAGATACGTTCGTCTCGTGTAGTAGGACTGCTGGAGAACTAAACCTCTCTTATGGCACAGTAGGCACCTCACCCTGACAATAGGGGAGGATACGAACTGGTTTTTATTGGAACTCACACCACGAGAGGAAGAGTTTAATGTGAGGAATTATTGGAATACGGATCCAGTCACGAATGACTGGCATGTGTGGTGTTGGGGGCCATGTCTGTTGTTGGAGCCTCGTACCACGAGTGACGGGAACACGTCCCTGTAGACTCCAGCAGCCCAGGTCCCCAGCTGAAAACCCAAGAGGTAATTTTTACAAACCTCTGCTGGCGAGGGGAAAAGCAACATCCAACCTGTTGCACTTTATGTACCGTCCAAACACTGTCTTCATAACGCCAAATTTTATTTTTCCTCCCCCAAACTGCCCCGTTGGCTTCTACCTTCTGTATGATCTGGAATTTCAGTCTTATAATGAATTCAGTCTGTCTGCTGAAGATGAGAGAGTTCTTGTGACATCTCTGGTTCAGGGAAGGAACGGAAGTAGGCCGGCGGCTGCCTTGGTTTATTCCAAAGGCATCTCAATATCTAAAGGAGGCGAACTCCAGGTCTTGGCCATCCAGTGTAAGACGCAACCTTAGCTTTGTCATTGGGATATAATGCTCTGAGATGCTATGTTATCATTAGGGGAGACGGGTGAAGTTATTATCATTATCATCATCATCATCATCATTATTGGGGTTTGGGTGAAGTTGATTACCGTGCAAGACGGTTGTGAACGTGGCGCACGACATTGTTTTGGGCAAATTCGTCTTCCAGACGCTGCTCTTGAGTAAGTTAGCCTGGAAATGAGGCAGAAAGTTACTCTGGAAACCGTACTAAACTGTTACTCTTAAGGCTATTCCAGTAACTCGTTCCAGATGCTGCTCTAAAAACGTTCTTTAACCTTTGACCGTGGCTTTATGACCCCTGAGGATGAGAGTACGACCCTTGAACACGACAGTGCTTACCACTTTTGACCTTTCGGAATAATGACCTTTGACCTGACTCTTAAGGGTCGGATCAAAGGCCAGGCCATCCTACCCAAGGGCCCTTCTCTTGTGGTCAGTGGTCCTAGCGCCCAGCTCAAGGCAGTAATCTTCTTGAGAAAGCCTCTGGTGAAACTACTCCAGGAGTCGCGTGAAATGTTACCCTTTTTGGTCGCTTCAGAAAACTGGTCTGGAAACATCAAGAGCTGCTCCTCATGTTGAGTCTCAGGAAGTTAAACCCTCGAAGTTGCCCAAGAAAAATTACCTCCACTTAAACTTGAATGTTATTCCAACCCCTCCTCTCTCTCTCTCTTTTTCTTTTAGAAAGTTTCCAAAGGTATCTTGCAAAGGTTACAATCAATGTTATTTTAAGGTTATCATCAAACCTGTTCAGAAACTTTGGTCTAAAAGTTCTTCTAGAAAACTCACTAGAAACTTATCTTGAGGGTTGTCTAATGCTATCTGTGAATACTACCTTTGAGGTAATTCACTATGGTAAACACTGCTCTGAGACAGTTATCATTGAAGACTCTCTTGTATGCTGCCCCAGACGCTTCTGTAGAAACTTATCCTTGAACTTCCTCAGGAAACCTAAACTTGAAAATGCTCTAGAGACTTACCGTTGAAGCTCCTCTAGATATTTACCCGTAAAGCTTGTCTACAGACTTACCCTTGGAGTTGCTCTAGAAACTTACCCTTGAGGCTGCTCTAGAAAGTTCTCCTTGAAGCTGCTCTAGACATTTATCCTCGAAGCTTCTCTAGAAAGTTGCCCTTGAAGCTGTTGTAGAAACGTACTTATGAGGCTACTCTAGCAAGTTACTCTTGAGGGTATTCAAGAAAGTTACCACGTAAAAAAATCTATGCTGAAAATTTTAGAAAAATCTATTTTTAAAAAAAAATCAAGAAAAATCCAAGGCTTGGATAATATTTTGCTCAGATTTGCAACTTCTTCAGATTTTAATGAAAATTTGGGAATATGTCGTATCTATATGGTGATTAAGGATATCGAGTCAAAATATTGGATTTGATAAAATTAAGCGCATAATTACATACTTAACATTAATTATGATTATATTAATATGCTAATTACTCGACTAATTACACGAATTACAAGGTTTTGACCACAGATTCTTATTCAGAAGACGTAAAAATATCTATGCTGAAAATTTCAGAAAAATCTATTTTTTCAAAAAAATAAAATAATATTTTGGATAATATTTTGCTCATATTTGCAACTTCTTCAGATTTTGATGAAAATTTGGGAATATGTCGTATTCTATGGTGATTAAGGATATCGAGTCCAAATACTGGATTTCATTAAATTAAGCGCATAATTACATACTTAACATTAATTATGATTATATTAATATGCTAATTACTCGACTAATTACACGAATTTTAAGGTTTTGACCACAGATTCTTATTCAGAAGACGTAAAAATATCTATGCTGAAAAATTTCAGAAAAATCAATTTTTTCAAAAAAATCAAGAAAAATCCAAGGCTTGGATAATATTTTGCTCAGATTATCAACTTCTTCAGATTTTAATGAAAATCTGGGAATATGTCGTATTCTATATGGTGATTAAGGATATCGAGTCAAAATACTGCATTTTGTAAAATTAAACGCTTAATTACATACTTAATAATTATAGTTATATTAATATGCTAATTACTCGACTAATTACACGAATTTTGAGGTTTTAACCATAGATTCTTATTCAGCACACGTAAAAATATCTATGCTGAAAATTTTAGGAAAATCTATTTTTTTAAAAAATTAGAGAAAAATCGATATTTTGCTCAGATTTTTAACTTCTTCAGATTTTAGTGAAAATCTGGGAATATGTGGAATTCTTTATTGTGATTAAGGATATAGTGTCAAAAAACTTCATTTCGTAAAATTAAACGTTTAATTACATACTTAATTATGATTATATTGATATGCTATTTACTCGACTAATTACACGAATTTTAAGGTTTTGTCCACAGATTCTTATTCAGCAGACTTAAAAATATCTATGCTGAAAATTTCAGAAAAATTTATTTTTTTAAAAAGAATAAAAAAAATCCAAGGCTATATGTAGCCTTGGATAATATTTTGCTCAGATTTTCAACTTCAGATTTTAATTAAAATCTGGGAATATGTCGTATTCTATATAGTGATTAAGGATATCGAGTCTAAATACTGCATTTCGTAAAATTAAGCGCTTAATTACATGCATATTAATTATGATTATATTAGTATGTTAATTACTCGACTGATTACACGAATTTTAAGGTTTTGACCACAGATTCTTATTCAGAAGACGTAAAAATATCTATGCTGAAAATTTCAGAAAAATCTATTTTTTCAAAAAAATAAAAAAATCCAAGGCTAGCTTTGGATATTATTTTGCTCAGATTTTCAACTTCTTCATATTTTAATGAAAATCTGGGAATATGTCGTATTCTATATGGTGATTAAGGATATCGAGTCTAAATACTGCATTTCGTAAAATTAAGTGCTTACTTACATACATAATTGTAATTATGATTATATTAATATGCTAATTACTCGACTGATTACACGAATTTTAAGGTTTTGACCACAGATTCTTATTCAGCACACGTAAAAATATCAATGCTGAAAATTTTAGGAAAATCTATTTTTTAGAAGAAAATCAAGAAAAATCCAAGGCTTGGATAATATTTTGCTCAGATTTTCAACTTCTTCAGATTTTAATGAAAATCTGGGAATATGTCGTATTCTATATAGTGATTAAGGATATCGAGTCTAAATACTGCATTTCGTAAAATTAATCGCTTAATTACATACATAATATTGATTATGATTATATTAGTATGTTAATTACTCGACTGATTACACGAATTTTAAGGTTTTGACCACAGATTCTTTTTCAGCACACGTAAAAATATCTATGCTGAAAATATTAGGAAAATCTGTTTTTTCAAAAAATCAAGAAAAGTCCATATTTAGCTGATTTTCAACTTCTTCAGATTTGAATGAAAATCTGGGAATATGTGGAATTCTTTATTGTGATTAAGGATATCGTGTCAAAAAACCATTTCGTAAAATTAAACGCTTAATTACATGCTTAATTATGATTATGTTAATATGTTATATACTCGACTAATTACACGAATTTTAAGGTTTTGTGCACAGATTCTTATTCAGCAGATGTAAAAATATCTATGCTGAAAATTTTAGGAAAACCTTTTTTTTAAAAAATCAAGAAAAATGGATATTTTGCTCATATTTGCAACTTCTTCAGATTTTAATGAAAATTTGGGAATATGTCGTATTCTATATAGTGATTAAGGATATCGAGTCAAAATACTGGATTTCATAAAATTAAGCGCATAATTACATACTTAACATTAATTATGATTATATTAATATGCTAATTACTCGACTAATTACACGAATCTTAAGGTTTTGACCACAGATTCTTATTCAGAAGACGTAAAAATATCTATGCTGAAAATTTCCGAAAAATCTATTTTTTCAAAAAAATCCAAAAAATTCAATTGGATAATATTTTGCTCAGATTTTGAACTTCAGATTTTATTGAAAATCTGGGAATATGTCGTATTCTATATGGTGATTAAGGATATCGAGTTAAAACACTGCATTTTGTAAAATTAAGCGCTTAATTATTTAATATTAATTATAATTATATTGATATGCTAATTACTCGACTAATTACACGAATCTTAAAGTTTTAACCACAGATTCTTATTCAGAAGACGTGAAAATATCTGCTGAAAATTTCAGAAAAATCTATTTTTCAAAAAAATCAAAAAAATCCAATCCTTGGATAATATTTTGCTCAGATTTTCAACTTCAGATTTTAATGAAAATCTGGGAATATGTCGTATTCTATATGGTGATTAAGGATATCGAGTCAAAACACTGCATTTTGTAAAATTAAGCGCATAATTACATACTTAATATTAATTGATTATATTGATATGCTAATTACTCGACTAATTACACGAATTTTAAGGTTTTAACCACAGATTCTTATTCAGAAGACGGCAAAATATCTCTGCTGAAAATTTCAGAAAAATCTATTTTTTCAAAAAACCTTAGATAATATTTTGCTCACATTTTCAACTTCTTCAGATTTTAATGAAAATCTGGGAATATGTCGTATTCTATATGGTGATTAAGGATAACGAGTCGAAATACTGCATTTTGTAAAACTGAACGGTTAATTACATACTTAATATTAATTATAATTATATTAATATGCTAATTACTCGACTAATTACAAGAATTTTAAGGTTTTAAGCACAGATTCCTATTCAGCACACGTAAAAACATCTATGCTGAAAATTTTAGGAAAATTTATTTTTTCAAAAAAATCAAGAAAAATCCAATAATATTTTGCTCAGATTTACAACTTCTTCAGATTTTAATGAAAATCTGGGAATATGTCGTGTTCTATATAGTGATTAAGGATATCGAGTCTAAATACTGCATTTCGTAAAATTAAGCGCTTAATTACATACTTAATATTAATTATAATTATATTAATATGCTAATTACACGACTAATTACACGAATTTTGAGGTTTTGACCGCAGATTCTTATTCAGAAGTAAAAATATCTACGCTGAAAATTTCAGAAAATATTTTTTCAAAAAAATATGAAAATATTTTCAAAAAAATAATTAAGCGCTTAATTATTTAATATTAATTATAATTATATTGATATGCTAATTACTCGACTAATTACACGAATCTTAAAGTTTTAACTACAGATTCTTATTCAGAAGACGTGAAAATATCTCTGCTGAAAATTTCAGAAAGATCTATTTTTTCAAAAAAATCAAAAAAATCCAATCCTTGGATAATATTTTGCTCAGATTTTCAACTTCAGATTTTAATGAAAATCTGGGAATATGTCGTAATCTATATGGTGATTAAGGATATCGAGTCAAAACACTGCATTTTGTAAAATTAAGCGCATAATTACATACTTAATATTAATTATGATTATATATATATATATATATATATATATATATATATATATATATATATATATATATATATATATATATATATATATATATATGCTAATTACTCGACTTATTACACGAATTTTAAGGTTTTAACCACAGATTCTTATTCAGAAGACGTAAAAATGTCTCTGCTGAAAATTTCAGAAAAATGTATTTTTTCAAAAAACCTTGGATAATATTTTACTCAGATTTTCAACTTCTTCAGATTTTAATGAAAATCTGGGAATATGTCGTATTCTCTATAGTGATTAAGGATATCGAGTCTAAATACTGCATTTCGTAAAATTAAGTGCCTAATTTCATACATAATATTAATTATGATTATATTAATATGCTAATTACTCGACTGATTACATGAATTTTAAGGTTTTGACCACAGATTCTTATTCAGCACACGTAAAAACATAAATGCTGAAAATTTTAGGAAAATCTATTATTTAGAAAAAAAATCAAAAATCCAAGGCTTGGATAAAATTTTGCTCAGATTTTCAACTTCGTCAGATTTTAATGACAATCTGGGAATATGTCGTATTCTATATGGTGATAAAGGATATTGAGTCAAAATACTGTAGTTTGTAAAATTAAGCGCTTAATACTTAATATTAATTATAATTATATTAATATGCTAAGTACTCGACTAATTACACGAATTTTAAGGTTTTAACCACAGATTCTTATTCAGCACACGTAAAAACATGTATGCTGAAAATTTTAGGATAATTTTTTTTTCAAAAAATCAAGAACAATATTTTTTCATATTTTGCTCAGATTTGCAACTTCTTCAGATTTTAATGAAAATCTGGGAATACGTCGTGTTCTATATAGTGATTAAGGATATCGAGTCTAAACACTGCATTTCGTAAAATTAAGTGCTTAATTACATACATAATATTAATTATGAATATATTAATATGCTAATTACTCGACTGATTACACGAATTTTAAGGTTTTGACCACAGATTCTTATTCAGCACACTTAAAAACATCAACGCTGAAAATTTTAGGAAAATCTATTTTTTTAGAAAAAAAAATCAAGAAAAATCCAAGGCTTGGATAAAATTTTGCTCAGATTTTCAACTTCTTCAGATTTTAATGAAAATCTGGGAATATATCGTATTCTGTATGATGATTAAGGATATTGAGTCAAAATACTGTATTTTGTAAAATTAAACGCTTAAGTACATTATTTTTTTTTTTTATTATACTTTGTCGCTGTCTCCCGCGTTTGTGAGGTAACGCAAGGAAACAGACGAAAGGAATGGCCCCCCCCCCCATACACATGTATATACATACGTCCACACACGCAAATATACATACCTACACAGCTTTCCATGGTTTACCCCAGACGCTTCACATGCCTTGATTCAATCCACTGACAGCACGTCAACCCCGGTATACCACATCGCTCCAATTCACTCTATTCCTTGCCCTCCTTTCACCATCCTGCATGTTCAGGCCCCGATCACACAAAATCTTTTTCACTCCATCTTTCCACCTCCAATTTGGTCTCCCTCTTCTCCTCGTTCCCTCCACCTCCGACACATATATCCTCTTGGTCAATCTTTCCTCACTCATTCTCTCCATGTGCCCAAACCACTTCAAAACACTCTCTTCTGCTCTCTCAACCACGCTCTTTTTATTTCCACACATCTCTCTTACCCTTACGTTACTCACTCGATCAAACCACCTCACACCACACATTGTCCTCAAACATCTCATTTCCAGCACATCCGTCCTCCTGCGCACAACTCTATCCATAGCCCACGCCTCGCAACCATACAACATTGTTGGAACCACTATTCCTTCAAACATACCCATTTTTGCTTTCCGAGATAATGTTCTCGACTTCCACACATTCTTCAAGGCCCCCAGAATTTTTGCCCCCTCCCCCACCCTATGATCCACTTCCGCTTCCATGGTTACATCCGCTGACAGATCCACTCCCAGATATCTAAAACACTTCACTTCCTCCAGTTTTTCTCCATTCAAACTCACCTCCCAATTGACTTGACCCTCAACCCTACTGTACCTAATAACCTTGCTCTTATTCACATTTACTCTTAACTTTCTTCCACACACTTTACCAAACTCAGTCACCAGCTTCTGCAGTTTCTCACATGAATCAGCCACCAGCGCTGTATCATCAGCGAACAACAACTGACTCACTTCCCAAGCTCTCTCATCCCCAACAGACTTCATACTTGCCCCTCTTTCCAAAACTCTTGCATTTACCTCCCTAACAACCCCATCCATAAACAAATTAAACAACCATGGAGACATCACACACCCCTGCCGCAAACCTACATTCACTGAGAACCAATCACTTTCCTCTCTTCCTACACGTACACATGCCTTACATCCTCGATAAAAACTTTTCACTGCTTCTAACAACTTGCCTCCCACACCATATATTCTTAATACCTTCCACAGAGCATCTCTATCAACTCTATCATATGCCTTCTCCAGATCCATAAATGCTACATACAAATCCATTTGCTTTTCTAAGTATTTCTCACATACATTCTTCAAAGCGATTATACTTATATTAATATGCTAATTACTCGACTAATTACACGAATTTTAAGGTTTTGACCACAGATTCTTATTCAGCACACGTAAAAACATCAATGCTGAAAATTTTAGGAAAATCTATTTTTAGAAAAAAAATCAAGAAAAATCCAAGGCTTGGATAAAATTTTGCTCAGATTTTCAACTTCTTCAGATTTTAATGAAAATCTGGGAATATGTCGTATTCTATATGGTGATTAAGGATATTGAGTCAAAATACTGCATTTTGTAATATTAAACGCTTAATTACATACTTAATATTAATTATAATTATATTAATATGCTAATTACTCGACTAATTACACAAATTTTAAGGTTTTAACCACAGATTCTTATTCAGCACAAGTAAAAACATGTATGCTGAAAATTTTAGGAAAATTTTGTTTTTTCAAAAAATCAAGAAAAATCCAAGATAATATTTTGCTCAGATTTGCAACTTCTTCAGATTTTAATGAAAATCTGGGAATATGTCGTGTTTTATATAGTGATTAAGGATATCGAGTCTAAACACTGCATTTCGTAAAATTAAGCGCTTAATTACATACTTAATATTAATTATAATTATATTGATATGCTAATTACTCGACTAATGACACGAATTTTAAGGTTTTGACCACATTTTCTTATTCAGCACACGTAAAAACATCTATGCCTAAAATTTTAGGAAATTTTTTTTTTTCAAATATCCAAGAAAAATCCAAGGCTATAGCCTTCTATAATATTTTGCTCATATTTTCAACTTCTTCAGATTTTAATGAAAATCTGGGAATATGTCGTGTTCTATATGGTGATTAAGGATATCGAGTCTAAATATAGCATTTCGTAAAATTAAGCGCTTAATTACATACTTAATATTGATTATAGTTATATGAATATGCTAATTAATCTACTAATGACACGAATTTTAAGGTTTTGACCACAGATTCTTATTCAGAGGACGTAAAAATATTTATGCTGAAAATTTAAGAAAAATCTATTTTTTCAAAAAAATAAAAAAAATCCAAGGGATAATATTTTGCTCAGATTTTCAACTTCCTCAGATTTTAATGAAAATCTGGGAATATGTCGTGTTCTATATGGTGATTAAGGATATCGAGTCTAAATACTGCATTTCGTAAAATTGAGTGCTTAATTACATACATAATATTAATTATGAATATATCAATATGCTAATTCCTCGACTGATTACACGAATTTTAAGGTTTTGACCACAGATTCTTATTCAGCACACGTAAAAACATCAATGCTGAAAATTTTAGGAAAATCTATTTTTTAAAAAAAGAATCAAGAAAAATCCAAGGCTTGGACAAAATTTTGCTCAGATTTTCAGCTTATTCAGATTATAATGAAAATCTGGGAATATATCGTATTCTATATGATGATTAAGGATATTGAGTCAAAATACTGCATTTTGTAAAATTAAACGCTTAATTACATACTTAATATTAATTATAATTATATTAATATGCTAATTACTCGACTAATTACACGAATTTTAAGGTTTTAACCACAGATTCTTATTCAGCACACGTAAAAACATGTATGCTGAAAATTTTAGGAAATTTTTTTTTCAAAAAATCAAGAAAAATCCAAGGCTATATAGCCTTCGATAATATTTTGCTCAGATTTGCAACTTCTTCAGATTTGAATGAAAATCTGGGAATATGTCGTGTTCTATATAGTGATTAAGGATATCGAGTCTAAATACTGCATTTCGTAAAATTAATCGCTCAATTACATACATAATATTAATTATGATTATACTAGTATGTTAATTACTCGACTGATTACAGAGAATTTAAGGTTTTGACCAAAGATTCTTTTTCAGCACTGGTAAAAATATCTATGCTGAAAATTTTTAGGAAAAATCTGTTTTTTCAAAAAATCAAGAAAAATCTAAGGCTATAGCCTTCGATAATATTTTGATCAGATTTTCAACTTCTTTAGATTTGAATGAAAATCTGGGAATATGTGGAATTCTTTATTGTGATTAAGGATATCGTGTCAAAAAACCATTTCGTAAAATTAAACGCTTAATTACATACTTAATATTAATTGATTATATTGATATGCTAATTACTCGACTAATTACACGAATTTTACGGTTAAGGATATCGAGTCTAAATACTGCATTTCGTAAAATTAAGCGCTTAATTACATACATAATATTAATTATGATTATATTAGCACACGTAAAAACATCAATGCGGAAATTTTTTAGGAAAATCTATTTTTTAGAAAAAAAATCAAGAAAAATCCAAGGCTTGGATAATATTTTGCTCAGATTTGCAACTTCTTCAGATTTTAATGAAAATCTGGGAATATGTCGTGTTCTGTATAGTGATTAAGGATATCGAGTCTAAATACTGTATTTCGTAAAAGTAAGCGCTTAATTACACACTTAATATTAATTATAATTATATTAATATGCTAATTACTCGAGTAATTACACGAATTTTAAGGTTTTGACCACAGATTCTTATTCAGAAGACGTAAAAATATCTATTCTGAAAATTTCAGAAAAATCTGTTTTTTCAAAAAATCTTTGGATAATATTTTGCTCAGATTTTCAACTTCTTCAGATTTTAATGACAATCTGGGAATATGTCGTATTCTCTCTAGTGATTAAGGATATCGAGTCTAAATACTGCATTTCGTAAAATTAAGCGCTTAATTACATACATAATATTAATTATGATTATATTAGTGTGTTAATTACTCGACTGATTACACGAATTTTAAGGTTTTGACCACAGATTCTTATTCAACACACGTAAAAATATCTATGCTGAAAATTTTAGGAAAATCTGTTTTTTGAAAAGATTAAGAAAAATCCAAGGCCTTCGATAATATTTTGCTCAGATTTTCAACTTCTTCAGATTTTAATGAAAATCTGGGAATATGTGGAATTCTTTATTGTGATTAAGGATATCGTGTCAAAAAACCATTTCGTAAAATTAAACGCTTAATTGCATACTTAATTATGATTATATTAATATGGTAATTACTCGACTAATTACACGAATTTTAAGGTTTTGTCCACAGATTCTTATTCAGCAGATGTAAAAATATCTATGCTGAAAATTTTAGGAAAACCTGTTTTTTCAAAAAATCAAGAAAAATGGACAATATTTTGCTCCTATATTCAACTTCTTCAGATTTTAATGAAAATTTGGGAATATGTCGTATTCTATATAGTGATTAAGGATATTGAGTCAAAATACTGGATTTCATAAAATTAAGCGTATAAATACATACTTAACATTAATTATGATTATATCAATATGCTAATTACTCGACTAATTTCACGAATCTTAAAGTTTTGACCACAGATTCTTATTCAGAAGACGTAAAAATATCTTTGCTGAAAATTTCAGAAAAATCTATTTTTTCAAAAAAATCCAAAAAATTCAATTGGATAATATTTTGCTCAGATTATCAACTTCTTCAGATTTTATTGAAAATCTGGTAATATGTCGTATTCAATATGGTGATTGAGGATTTCGAGTTAAAACACTGCATTTTGTAAAATTAAACGCTTAATTACATACTTAATATTAATTATAATTATATTATTATGCTAATTACTCGACTAATTACACGAATTTTAAGGTTTTAACCACAGATTCTTATTCAGCACACGTAAAAACTTGTATGCTGAAAATTTTAGGAAATTTTTTTTCAAAAAATCAAGAAAAATATTTTTTAATATTTTGCTCAGATTTGCAACTTCTTCAGATTTTAATGAAAATCTGGGAATATGTCGTGTTCTATATAGTGATTAAGGATATCGAGTCTAAACACTGCATTTCGTAAAATTAAGCGCTTAATTACATACTTAATATTAATTATAATTATATTGATATGCTAATTACTCGACTAATTACACGAATTTTAAGGTTTTGACCACAGATTCTTATTCAGCACACGTAAAAACATCTATGCTGAAAATTTTAGAAATTTTTTTTTTCAAAAAATCCAAGAAAAATCCAAGGCTATAGCCTTCGATAATATTTTGCTCAGATTTTCAACTTCTTCAGATTTTAATGAAAATCTGGGAATATGTCTTGTTCTATATAGTGATTAAGGATATCGAGTCTAAACACTGCATTTTCTAAAATTAAGCGCTTAATTACATACTGGATATTAATTATAATTATGTTAATATACTAATTACTCGACTAATTACACGAATTTTAAGGTTTTAACCACAGATTCTTCTTCAGAGGACGTAAAAATATCTATGCTGAAAATTTCAGAAAAATCTATTTTTTCAAAAAAATCAAAAAATCCAAGGCTATAGCCTTGGATAATATTTTGCTCAGATTTTCAGCTTCTTCAGATTTTAATGAAAATCTGGGAATATGTCTTATTCTATATAGTGATTAAGGATATCGAGTCTAAATACTGCCTTTCGTAAAATTAATCGCTTAATTACATAATATTAAGTATGATTGTATTAGTATGTTAATTACTCGACTGATTACAGGAATTTTAAGATTTTGACCAAAGATTCTTTTTCCGCACACGTAAAAATATCTATGCTGAAAATTTTAGGAAAATTTGTTTTTTTCAAAAAATCAAGAAAAATCCAAGGCTATAGCCTTCGATAATATTTTGCTCTGATTTGCAACTTCTTCAGATTTTAATGGAAATCGGGGAATATGTCGGATTGTATATAGTGATTAAGGATATCGAGTCTAAATACTGCATTTCGTAAAATTAAACGCTTAATTACATACTTAATATTAATTATGATTATATTAATATGCTAATTACTCGACTAATTACACGAATTTTAAGGTTTTGCCCACGGATTCTTATTCAGAAGACGTAAGAATATCTATGCTGAAAATTTCAGAAAAATCTATTTTTTCAAAAAAATAAAAAAAATCCAAGGATAGCCTTGGATAACATTTTGCTCAGATTTACAACTTCTTCAGATTTTAATGAAAATCTGGGAATATATCGTATTGTATATAGTGATTAAGGATATCGAGTCTAAATACTGTATTTCGTAAAATTAAACGCTTATTTACATATATGATATCAATTATGATTAAATTAGTATGTTAACTACTCGACTGATTACACGAATTTTAAGGTTTTGACCACAGATTCTTATTCAGCACACGTAAAAATATCTATGCTGATAATTTTAGGAAAATCTGTTTTTTCAAAAAATCAAGAAAAATCCAAGGCTATATAGCCTTCGATAATAATTTGCTCAGATTTTCAACTTCTTCAGATTTTAATGAAAATCTGGGAATATGTGGAATTCTTTATTGTGATTAAGGATATCGTGTCAAAAAAGCATTTCGTAAAATTAAACGCTTAATTACATACTTAATTATGATTATATTAATATGCTAATTACTCGACTAATTACACGAATTTTAAGGTTTTGTCCACAGATTCTTATTGAGCAGATGTAAATATATCTATGCTGAAAATTTTAGGAAAACCTATTTTTTCAAAAAATCAAGAAAAATGGATAATATTTTGCTCATATTTGCAACTTCTTCAGATTTTAATGAAAATTTGGGAATATGTCTTATTCTATATAGTGATTAAGGATATCGAGTCAAAATACTGGATTTCATAAAATTAAGCGCATAATTACATACTTAACATTAATTATGATTATATTAATATGCTAATTACTCGACTAATTATACGAATCTTAAGGTTTTGACCACAGATTCTTATTCAGAAGACGTTAAAATATCTATGCTGAAAATTTCAGAAAAATCTATTTTTTCAAAAAAATCCAAAAAATTCAATTGGATAATATTTTGCTCAGATTTTCAACTTCAGATTTTATTGAAAATCTGGGAATATGTCGTATTCTATATGGTGATTAAGGATATCGAGTTAAAACACTGCATTTTGTAAAATTAAGCGCTTAATTACTTAATATTAATTATGATTATATTAATATGCTAATTACTCGACTAATTACACGAATCTTAAGGTTTTAAGCACAGATTCTTATTCAGAAGACGTGAAAATATCTCTGCTGAATATTTCAGAAAAATCTATTTTTTCAAAAAAAATAAAAAAAATCCAATCCTTGGATAACATTTTGCTCAGATTTTCAACTTCAGATTTTAATGAAAATCTGGGAGTATGTCGTATTCTATATGGTGATTAAGGCTATCGAGTCAAAACACTGCATATTGTAAAATTAAGCGCTTAATTACATACTTAATATTAATTATAATTATATTAATATGCTAATTACTCGACTAATTACACGAATTTTAAGGTTTTACCCACAGATTCTTATTCAGAAGACGTAAAAATATCTCTACTGAAAATTTCAGAAAAATCTATTTTTTCAAAAAAACCTTGGATAATATTTTGCTCAGATTTTCAACTTCTTCAGATTTTAATGAAAGTCTGGGAATATGTCGTATTCCATATAGTGATTAAGGATATCGAGTCTAAATACTGCATTTCGTAAAATTAAGCGCTTAAGTACATACATAATATTAATTATGATTATATTAATATGCTAATTACTCGACTGCTTACACGAATTTTAAGATTTTGACCACAGATTCTTATTCAGCACATGTAAAAACATCAATGCTGAAAATTTTAGGAAAATCTATTTTTTAGAAAAAAAAAATCAAGGAAAATCCAAGGCTTGGATAATATTTTGCTCATATTTTCAACCTCTTCAGATTTTAATGAAAATCTGGGAATATGTCGTATTCTATATGGTGATTAAGGATATCGAGTGAAAATACTGCATTTTGTAAAAATAAACGCTTAATTACATCTTTCTTTCAAACTATTCGCCATTTCCCGCATTAGCGAGGTAGCGTTAAGAACAGAGGACTGGGCCTTTGAGGGAATACCCTCACCTGGCGCAATTCTCTGTTCCCTCTTTTGGAAAATTAAAAAAAAAAACGAGAGGGGAGGATTTCCAGCCCCCCCGCTCCCTCCCCTTTTAGTCGCCTTCTTAATTACATACTTGATATTAATTATAATTATATTAATATGCTAATTACTCGACTAATTACACGAATTATAAGGTTTTAACCACAGATTCTTATTCAGCACACGTAAAAACATCTATGCTGAAAATTTTAGGAAATTTTTTTTCAAAAAATCAAGAAAAATCCAAGGCTATAGCCTTCGATAATATTTTGCTCAGATTTGCAACTTCTTCAGATTTTAATGAAAATCTGGGAATATGTCGTGTTGTATATATTGATTAAGGATATCGAGTCTAAATACTGCTTTTCGTAAAATTAAGTGCTTAATTACATACTTAATACTAATTATGATTATATTAATATGCTAATTACTCGACTAATTACACGAATTTTAAGGTTTTGACCACGGATTCTTATTCAGAAGACGTAAAAATATCTATGCTGAAAATTTCAGAAAAATCTATTTTTTCCAAAAAATAAAAAAAATCCAAGGCTAGCTTTGGATAATATTTTGCTCAGATTTTGAACTTCTTCATATTTTAATGAAAATCTGGGAATATGTCGTATTGTATATGGTGATTAAGGATATCGAGTCAAAATACTGCATTTCATAAAATTAAGCGCATTCAGTGTTTTGAGATAATTATTGTTATTCCTAAATCGGGCACGACCAAGCCTGCTATGTATACTTGATGATTTGCAGTGCACCATATACATACATGATATACATATAGGTTAAGAACCAGTTAATCTAGATACCTAGATCTAGCACTACATAAGTCAAGCCTTCCTGGTCTCGCTAGAGTCTAGTTTATATCCAGTAGCCAAGCATAAAGATCTTGGGTGAGAGCGAGTATGTTGATCTGGTGAGATCTGGTGAGACACGGAGACGTTACTTGTGCCCGAGTGCTTGTGTTGTGTTTATTGATGATTTCGAAGCTGCGTTGGTCGTTGCGTTCGTGATTACCCGTACGTTCGTCCGTGTTCGTCGATGGGGTTGTATGTCGGTCGGTTCGCCCGTCCGTTCATAACTATCTTCGTGTCCTGTGGGACGCCACAGGTGGGGGAACTGGAGAATACAGGCTGACACTGCTCACTGAGGAAGTGGAATGAGATTCTGTGAGTCACTGAGCACGGTGCAGGAGTTGGGTACGTGGTTTACACAACCCTACCCACAGACGAAGGCATTTTGTCGTAAGCTGGGCTAGTGAGCGAGCGCTCGCCGCATATATTACTGGATTCACAATGATGGTCTCTGCTGCTGTCTTAGTTTTCTTTTATGGGTTTTCATTTGAAGGTGTCGGTGCTCAGAGTAGATTCCTGTCTAGCGAAAACACACAAGTCCCGTCGTCATTCTGGCGGAATTTGCCAGACAACGCTGGAGTCTTTTTATTATTCTCTCGGATTTTTGTTCTGAGTCTCTCAGTATATCCAGGCATATGTGTAGATATAATCCTTCTTTGTCTTTCCAGTTTTAGTCGTCCGTGTGTTGCCATGTATAGAGAGTATCTTGTTTTTCTCTTTTCTGAAGACTTTAGAGTTACAGTTCTGTATATGAAGTTGTTATTGTTCCAGAAGGGTCGACCGAGAATTTTCTATATAAACGCGTAAGTTAGGTTCGTCTAGGTTACTTTTGGCCGTGATGCATTTTGTGTGGCCGCGGAAGAATATCTCGATCGCGCTGTTCATCGTCTTTTACTCGAGTGGTGTCGCGTAGATGTCAGGAAACAGTATTCAGTACCTTCTAGTAATCTATCATGGTAGTGCAGATGATGGTTTATTTAGGTGAAGGGCTTGCCCAGGGTCAAACGTGTGGCCTCAAGCTGGTTGTCTGTATTTCTGATTGTAAGTCCTTAGTGATCATTCTTTCTTTAAGAATTTTATGAGAGCGAAAACATATAACACACATACGCACACAAACGTATGCCGTGGGAGCGTGTGTGGTTCTAGAATTATCTTGAACACCTGAGGAAGGTGTTTGATTTTTTCCTCGACTGCTGATAATAATAACCTGAAGTTGACGGCCTTAATGACCTTAACAGTCGATAGGCTTAAATGAGAAATTAATACACGTGTAGAAACACACACACACACACACACACCCACACACACACACACACACACACACACACACACCCTCCCTCCGCCTCCCGCACAATTTCCTTTGGTAAGGTTTGTGGGGCGAGAGGCACCATCTGGGACGCCTTATCTTGATGTAGAGTCCGCACCTCCCTAGCCTCCCTCCCTCCTCCCCTCCTACTACCGTACGCCACCCGCCACACCACAGCTACAGCGTTCCAACACTAAACTTATTTCATAAGTCTTCGTACATTCCTCAGGACCGGCACACTCGTGAAAAGTACCTAAAAAATGTTGAATGAGACAAAATAAGACACAAGTTAATTTCCAGCTGCCTGTGATGGCAAACGAAAATCTTCTCAGTTGATTTTGTGGGTAGAAAGATTTTCCCTTCATTCCTTTGAATCAAATGTATTTATCACATACTTTTTTTTCGCATATCGTCCGCCATTACATATTGCCAGTTTTTAGAAACGACAATAATGACCTTCAGGAAACCCCCCCAAAAAACTGAGATGGCTTAGTCTTTCCTGCATTTAAGGCAGTCAACCTTTATGTTTATATATTTTATAATTAGCCCAGGACCAGTTACCCAGGACCTTTCTCTGAAGGCCCCTGCATCCTAAGACTGCTCTACCTCCGACAGCTGGGAAATGTAGACTCCTTTGGAGTGAGAAGTTCTTTGACGAGACTGTGATGCCAGTGATACAGTTTCGCTAGAAATGACTTCATTCGCCCGGTAACTCCAATATATATATATATATATATATATATATATATATATATATATATATATATATATATATATATATATATATATATATATATATATATCTTTCTTTTTCTTTCATACTATTCGCCATTTCCCGCATTAGCGAGGTAGCGTTGAGAACAGAGGACTGGGCCATTGAGGGAATATCCTCACCTGGGCCCCTTCTCTGTTCCCTCTTTTGGAAAATTAAAAAAAAAAGTGAGAGGGGAGGATTTCCAGCCCCCCGCTCCCTCCCCTTTTAGTCGCCTTCTACGAC